>NC_056731.1:1778527424-1778609924 GCF_019279795.1 Protopterus annectens
ATTTTGACACCTTAGGGTTATTTTAAGGGGGTATCTATAGGCATGGGCATGGGTAGTGAAGCATTTACAGGCTGCCACTATCTACATTATTGAGGGGGTTGGCATGAAGGTCAAGATATTTACCTCACAGACACAAGGTACAGGGGTTCGATTCTCACCTTTGAAAGGGAAGTTGGCTAGGTTTAAAATGGCCCACAAGGGCAGCTAGATTATTATTTACCTAGGAACTAGAGAGATAGGTGCCAGACCTGAGGTAAATTTCCAATTCTCCATCCACTGATCCAGGTTACAATTGAATTGGGTTATCTTATCACATGCATACATATTTACAGTATCTAAAGCAGAAAGTTCATACATATCTATTTACACTTCCCAAGGCATTCTATTTCCTGCATTTTCATCAAGACATATCAGTATTTAGCATTTTCAGTGAGTACACCACAGATGAATCCTATGTACTGTAACAGACTTCCAAAGTCAACTGGAAGTCACCATCCATGAAACAAATGTGTTTGGTTACCTGAGTGCCATGATGAGGGCTAGTCTCAGGTGTGTGTTGTATTTTAAACAAACATGACATTATGAACACATTTTTGGTGCCATACACTATCCATTTATTTTCAATAATATCAGTTTTATTTGAAAGTTCTTATTCAGTGTTATTATATTTTAATTTTCTTACTACATTGTTTTATTTAAAGTATTCTCAATTGTGTAGTACTTTCTAGAGCCCATATGTCCCCTGTTTGCTGATACGTTCTCAATTATTCCACCAAAGCTTGTGAAAGGGAATGTGTTCTTTATTTTCAGAGCTAGGACATAATAATGTACCTTATTCCTTCAGCTAATCATATCTTACTCTTTTCAAAATTAACCTAAATCTTCTTGCCAAGAAAAAATGGACTTAACTGTTTCTTTCCTACAAAATAATGATCATTGTCTCATCTTTTTTTTATGAACAGCTTCAGTGATACTTTAGTTTTATACATTATACAACTGATAAACTTGTACAAGCCATTATAGTCATGCTATTAAAATGCAGTGTGTTGTATTTCTGAGTCTCTCTTGCATCACACAGACTTTAATTATAAGTTGATAAATTCATAAATAATGTTTCGGTCAACCAGCCATTAAAGAAAACTGATTCCTCCAAATGTGCTTCATATATCTTTCCATCGGCCCATATGTCCAAATTTTTCTTAAAAGCATTACAACTCTTAAACTGTCTTACATTAAAAGGAATATCGTTCCATAATTCTGTAACTTTGAAGTTATATATTGAGCTCTAGCTGTAATATTACCTGATTTAATTGCAAACTTCTTATTATTGTGTCCAATATGCTAATCTCTATGTTGTTCATGACTTGCAATACTTGGTTATAAAAATCTTATACTGCAAAATTAATTTGGTGTGAATATACCTATAAAAGTAAAATAACTTTAACATGTAGCATCTAGAACCATACTCAATAGTCCTCAACTTGATAATTCTTTTAGCAATTTTTCTTTCAATACCTTTTTAATTATCTATTAGTATATACACAAAATGAATTTTTATATTCTCTGAGAAGATTAATCTTCTTCTTCTTTCGGCTGTTCCCGTTAGGGGTCACCACAGCAGATCAACTGTTTCCATTTCTTCCTGTCCTCTGCATCTTGCTCTGTCACACCAACCACCTGCATGTCCTCCCTCACCACATCCATAAACCTTATCTTAGGCCTTCCTCTTTTCCTGTTACCTGGCAGCTTCATCCTTAGCATCTTTTTCCCAATATACTCTGCATTCCTCCTCAGCCAAACCAATATAATCTTGCCTCTCTGGCTTGTCTCCAAACCTTCCAACCTGGGCTGATCCTCTAATATACTTATTCCTAATAAACTCAAAAGACAGGAACAGCAGATCACCAAGAGATGTTTATTTTCACTCCACAAACAAACCTCACAGTACAGAAGCAAAAACAATAATGCTGTTACAGTTCTCAGTGCATTTTCGTCTACATGCACTTCATCAGAAAAGCTAAACAGTGCTCAGTGTGCTAAATTTATAAGTCAGATGTTATTTGAATCTACCAATGGTGTCTCCTAACTAATTAAAATGTTAATGCATTTAATTAACATCCTTGTTATTGAAATTTCAGTTTTCTTAACAAAATCAAAGAAACAATATCACCATCTAGTGGTGAAACAAAAACTTTACAGGCAGGAATACATAGTAAAAATGTATATAAATATTGTATGATCTAAAAACCATTTTAATTAATACATAAAAACAAAAACATTTTAATTAATACATAAAAAATGTACCTGTGTGCAAAATGTTTGAAAAACATGTAAAAATGTATGTATAAAAAATATTAAAATGTGTATAATATATATATATATATATATATATATATATATATATATATATATATAAGTACAACTGATATATGGGTGAGTGGTTATAACTTAGCTGATCTTAACTTTAATACAGGTTTTAGAGAGATCATTTCATTTAAACCTGGGTGACTGCTAGCCTCAAGCATTAATTGCCAAAATAACTCTCTGTATTCTAAAGAGGCCTCCTAAGGACCATCCGTGGGATCGGGGGGTAATACCTCTATGATGAAGAATAAGAATTTTGCATATTTACATGTTAAAGTATGTTTAAACAAAGCATTGTTAGTGTTTTCCTTCCTTACGTCATATAGGTGCTCATACACCCTTTGTCTCAGCCTTCTCTCGGTTTTCCCCATATAAAAGGAATCACATGCCTCACAGGTCACCATGTATACCAAACCACAAATATTGCAATTTGCAAATCCTTTAGTGGTGATAATTTTGCCTCTACTTTTCAAATATATTTTCTCATCTTCATTGATATTGACACAGTAATGACAGCTTCCACATTTATGTGTACCCAACTTGTTTGAGAGATATGTGACCTGTTTTCCACCCTCAGGTATGTTCTTAATGTTACATCCTTTTTTAAATACTACTTTTAAGGGTTGTTCAAAATTCAGATTCATATCTGAAAAACTGGCAAACCTATTCCACTCGTCATTAATAATATTTTTAACTATGTTGGTTTCGCCGTTGAAAGTAATAGTCAAAGCTGAATTGTTGTTTTATATCTGTGGAATTGTTTTTAGTGTTGGTGCTGCCACAAATTTTTGTTGAATTCCCCAGGATAGGCAGAAACCTTGTGGTCTTTGCTGTTTTAACTTCTTGCATCAGTCTTTCTAACAAATCATCGGGGTAACCTCTTTCCCAAAACATACTTGCAACAAATTAACATTCTATCTTGGAATCTGTCTCATCTGAGGTCATCCTGCTAGCTCTTACTAGCTAACCCTTGGCAATTGCCTTCTTTTGATAAGGGGGGTGAGAACTAGAAAAATGCAAGTAGGTGTTAGAAAAGTTATCTGTAATTTCAATAACAAGGATGTTAATTGAATGTATTAACATTTTAATTAGCTAGGAGACACCATTGGTAGATTCAAATAACATCTGACATAAATTTAGCACACTGAGCACTTTTTAGCTTTTTTGATGAAGTGCATGTCGATGGAAACGTGCTGACAACTGTAGCAGTGTTATTGCTTTTGTTTCTGTACTGTGAGGTTTGTTCATGGAGTGAAAATAAACATCTCTTGCTGATCTGCTGTGCCTGTCTTTTGAGTTTACCAGTGTGAGTTTGGGCACATTGACCACTTATTTTTATTTACTAGTTTTTTTTTTTTTGTGGTCATGGATCTTTCAGCAATTTCCAGCAGTCACATTGTCAATGACTGTGATAACTCCAGGAAGTCCAGTGAAGTGGGTGAACTTCGTAAACTGATTGGCCAGCTCTCTGAGTTGGTTGGTGTGTTAATGCCACTCAGCCAATCACTAATACAACATTCTACACAGTCTCATATTCCCTCCAACCAGGAAACAGCAGGATGTCCAGCTTCGAAGGAAGGGACGGCTACCAGCTTAAACAATGGATCCATTGTGAGACAAGAGACTAGTTATGGCTTAAGGAACAGTCTGGATGGGTTTCCCAATCTTTTTTCCTCTGGGAACATAACAGCAACCACCAGTGGAGTCGCTAGGTCGCAAGTTAAACAAACAGCTACTTTATTACCAGCTGCTGCAGCTGCTACCAACAAAGGTACTGAAATTCAATTTAAAGACCTGCTTGAGTTTAAATTTGACTTTAAAGAGCCAATTAGGCTGCAGGCAAATAAACAAGATTCTTATGTTGAAATGGTGTCTAAAATGAACAGTTTACTTTTTAAATATAAATCAATGGAAATGGACAATATATATCTGAAACATTGTATTCAATCCAATATAGTCCCTAAGGGGCTTTGAGTGTGTAAATACCCCAATAATGTTAGGGAAGGCTCACAGTTTCATAAAGATTTAATTACTGCATTTGATAGGTGCAGTTTAGATATTATGCGAGCTATCATTGTAAACAATGAAGTAGAAATGGAGAAGTTATATGTTACAATTGATGAAATTAATCAGAAAATTGTGAATGACTTGTTATTTGGTATTGAAACTGAGAAAAACAAATATTATGACATGTTGAAGGATGTTGAGTTAAAATGCATGAAAGTATTTGAAAGAAAAGCTAAGAAAATTGATAGAGACATGTTTAAATATGGTAACAACATACATTACCCTTCACCAAAAACAGGGGGGTAACAACAAAAAATATTCCAACCACGAATCTGTGGCATACAACAAGGTTTTTGACAACCATGACATGTGCAATGACCAAGGTCCATTTCACAGTGAAACTGACCCTTTAGAATACCCCTCCCCTAGGAGATCCGAAAGGTTGAAAAAGAAAGAACCCATAAACTACAACAACCGGAATTTTTACCAAAATCGAAGGAAAAGGCAGTGGAAATAAAAACTGTAGAAGACATAATTATCAATGAATGTGTATACATTTATAAAGGATTTAAAATATTTAACTACACTAATCTCACCGTCACTAAAACACATTTCAATTTGTTTTCCAAAGGTTTTACCTACATTCCCAGGGTCAAAGCCAACATGGTTGATTTATTGGTGGATGTTAAAATGTTTGTGAGACAAAAGAACTTTGAGATACTTTTTAATGGTTTAGATAAAAGAGAGAGTACTAGTATTTTAAAGAAAAAGGGTACTTTTAACCCACTGTTACACCCACAGCTCAAAAACTTTGAAAATGTTTTAGAGAGGCATCTTAGAGATGAGCATAAATTTAATAAAGTACCCTCCAATCTCACAAAGGATGAATTCAGCATCCTTGATTCTTGTAGAACAGACAAGAATCTCAGAGTCATGAAGCCTGATAAAGGAGGAGGGGTGGTTCTGATGGACCAAATAGACTATGAAGTCAAAATGCTAAAAATGTTGAATGATGAAAATACATATGAAAGAGTGTCCTTGAATGAGTTTACCATTATGAAAAGGAAAGTTTCAATATATCTTAATGACTTACTTCTTGAGGGGCTTATTGACTTAGAAACTTACAACTACCTACATGTTGAGAAATCAAAAATTCCTTCTATTTTTGGTATACCCAAGGTCCACAAGAACCACTTGGACCCACCTCTTAGACCCATTGTTGCAGCGGAGGGCTCTTTGACAGCCCCCCTAGCCAAATATATTGACTTCCATTTGAAGCCATTTATATTGGAACATTCCAACATTTTAAAAGACTCATGGGATTTTTTGAAACACATTGATGCCTTACAGAAAACAAATACCCCATTTTTTATTTCTTTGGATGTGGTGGACCTATTTACTTGTATTCCCCATGAAACAGGTCTTTTATGGTTTGAGCAATTTTTGGATAGTCAAATTTCCATTTTTTCAACAAGTTTCGTGCCTGTTTGATTCTTATGGACTTAATTTTGAAAAAACAATTTTATATACTTTCAGGGTGAGTATTACAGACAATTAAAGGGTGTAGTCATAGGTGCACATTGTGCCCCCTTATATGCCAACATTATACTACTCAGTTGGGAAAATAAATTAGTTTTCAATTCCCATTTCAAAATTTTGTGGAATTACTATGGTCATTTTTTTGGACGACATTTGTCTTTTTTGGAATGGCACTGCTGACCAGTTTCTTGAGTTTTATGAATATGTCTCACATACCACAGATTTTCTAAAATTTACTTACAAAATAGACAGTTCCCAACTTAGTTTTTTAGATGTGAGCATACAGAGAACAAATCAGGGGTTGAAATCTAAAATTTATAGGAAGGAGACCTTTTCTAACACCTACTTGCATTTTTCTAGTTCTCACCCCCTTATCAAAAGAAGGCAATTGTCAAGGGTCAGCTAGTAAGAGCTAGCAGGATGACCTCAGATGAGACAGATTTCCAGATAGAATGTGAATTTATTGCAAGTATGTTTCGAGAAAGAGGTTACCTTGACGATTTGTTAGAAAGACTGATACAAGAAGTTAAAACAGCAAGGACCACAAGGTTTCTGCCTATCCTGGGGAATTCAACAAATATTTTTGGCAACACCAACACTAAAAACAATTCTCCCGTAGATATAAAACACTACAATTCAGCTTTGACTATTACTTTCAACGGCAAAACCAACATAGTTAAAAAATATTATTAATGACGAGTGGAATAGGTTTGCCAGTTTTTCAGATTTGAATCTGAACTTTGAAGAACCCTTAAAAGTAGTATTTGAAAAAGGACGTAACATTAAGAACATACTTGAGGGTGGAAAACAGGTCACACATCTCTCAAACAAGTTGGGTACATATAAATGTGGAAGCTGTCATTACTGTGTCAATATCAATGAAGGTGAGAAAATATATTTGAAAAGTAGAGGCAAAATTATCACCACTAAATGATTTGCAAATTACAATATTTGTGGTTTGGTATACATGGTGACCTGTGAGGCATGTGATTCCTTTTATATAGGGAAAACCGAGAGAAGGCTGAGAAAAAGGGTGTATGAGCACCTATATGATGTAAGGAAGGAAAACACTAAGAATGCTTTGTTTAAACATACTTTAAAATGTAAATCTACAAAATTCCTATTCTTCATCATAGAGGTACTACCCCCCGATCCCAGGGATGGTCCTTGGGAGGCCTCTTTAGAATACAGAGAGTTATTTCGGCAATTAATGCTTGAGGCTAGCAGTCACCCAGGTTTAAATGAAATAATCTCTCTAAAACCTGTATTAAAGTTGAGATCAGCCAAGTTATAACCACTCACCCATATATCAGTTGTACTTATATATATATATTTTTATATATATTTTTTATACACATTTTAATATTTTTCATACATACATTTTACATGTTTTTCTAACATTTTGCACACAGGTACATTTTTTATGTATTAATTAAAATGTTTTTTTTTATGTATTAATTAAAATGGTTTTTAGAGCATACAATATTTATATACAGTTTTACTATGTATTCCTGCCTGTAAAATTTTTGTTTCACCACTAGATGGTGATATTATTTCTTTGATTTTGTTAAGAAATCTGCCATTTCAATAACAAGGATGTTAACTGAATGTTTTAACATTTTAATTAGTTAGGAGACACCATTGGTAGATTCAAATAACATCTGACTTATAAATTTAGCACACTGAGCACTGTTTAGCTTTTCTGAAGTGCATGTAGACGAAAATGCGCTGAGAACTGTAGCAGCATTATTGTTTTTGTTTCTGTACTGTGAGGTTTGTTCGTAGAGTGAAAATAAACATCTCTTGCTGATCTGCTGTGCCTGTCTTTTGAGTTTACCAGTGTGAGTTTGGGCACTTTGACCACTTATTTTTATATACTTATTCCTAATCCTGTCCATCCTCATCACACCCAGTGCAAATCTTAACATCCTCAACTCTGCCACGTTAAGCTCTGACTCCTGCCTTTTTGTCAATGCTACTGCCTCCAACCCATATAACATAGCTGGTCTCACTATCCTCTTGTATACCTTCCCTTTCACTCTTACTGGTATTCGTCTGTCACAAATCACTCCTGACACTCTTCTCCACCCACTCCATTCTGCCTGTACTCTCTTCTTCACCTCTCTTCCACACTCACCATTACTCTGAACTGTTGATCACAAGTATTTAAACTCATCCACCTTCGCCACCTCTACTCCCTGCATCCTCACCATTCCTCTATCCTCCCTCTCATTCACACACATATATTCTGTCTTAGTCCTGCTGACCTTCATTCCTCTTCTCTCTAGAGCATATCTCCACCTCTCCAGGGTCTCCTCCACCTGTTCCCTACTCTCACTACAGATCACAATGTCATCTGCAAACATAGTCCACGGGGACTCCTGTCTGATCTTGTCTGTCAACCTGTCTATCACCATTGCAAATAAGAAAGGGCTCAGAGCTGATCCTTGATGTAATCCCACCTCCATCTTAAATGCATCCATCACTCCCACCGCAGACCTCACCACTGTTACACTACCCTCGTACATCTCCTGAAACACTCTTACATACCTCTCAGACACTCCCGACTTCCTCATACAATACCACAACTCCTCTCTAGGCACCCTGTCATATGCTTTCTCTAAATCCACAAAGACACATTGCAACTCCTTCTGACCTTCTCTGTACTTCTCCATCAACGCTCTCAGAGCAAACATTGCATCTGTAGTGCTCTTTCCTGGCATGAAACCATACTGCTGATCATTAATCATCACCTCCCTTCTTAACCTAGCTTCCACTACTCTTTCCCATAAGTTCATGCTGTGACTAATCAGTTTAATCCCTCTGTAGTTACTACAGCTCTGCACATCACCCTTATTCTTAAAAATTGGTACCAAAACACCTTTTCTCCATTCCTCAGGCATCCTCTCACTTTCCAAGATTTCATTAAACAATCTAGTTAAAAACCACTGCCATTTCAACTAAACACCTCCATGCTTCCACAGGTATGTCATCTGGACCAACAGCCTTTCTGTTCTTCATCCTCTTCATAGCTATCCTTACTTCCTCCTTGCTAATCCACTGCACTTCATGATTCACTATCCACACATCATCCAACCTTCTCTCCCTCTCATTCTCTTCATTCATCAATCCCTCAAAGTACTCTTTCCATCTGCTCAACACACTCTCCTCGCTTGTGAGTACGTTTCCCTCATTATCGTTTATCACCTTTACCTGCTCCACATCTTTACTAGCTCGGTCCCTCTGTCTAGCCAATCGGTACAGGCCCTTTTCTCCCTCCTTTGTGTCCAACCTTTTATACAACTCTTCATAAGCCTTATCCTTTGCCTTCGCCACCTCTCTTTTTGCCATGCACCTCATCTCTTTATACTCTTGTCTACTTTCTTCATCTCTTTGACAATCCCACTTCTTCTTTGCCAACCTCTTTCTCTGTATACTCTCCTATACTTCTTCATTCCACCACCAGGTCTCTTTGTCCTCCTTCCTCTTTCCAGATGTCACACCAAGCACCTTTCTAGCCATTTCTCTTACTAGCTCTGCTGTAGTTACCCAGCTATTTGGTAACTCTTGACTGCCACCCACTGCCTGTCTTAACTCTTCCCTGAACATCACCTCACAATTACCCTTTTCAATTTCCACTGTTTGATCCTTGGTGCTGCCCTCACATTCATCCTCCTCTTCTTGATCACCAACATCATCCTACAAACCACCATCCTATGCTGCCTAACTACACTTTCCCCTGCCACCACTTTACCGTCTCCAATCTCCTTCAGACTGGCCCTTCTACATAAGATATAATCCACCTGTGTGCATCTTCCTCCACTCTTGTATGTCACCCAATGCTCCTCCCCTCTCATTAAAATACGTATTCATCACAGCCATGTCCATCCTTTTCACAAAATCCACTACCATCTCACCTTCTGCATTCCTTTGCTTAACACCATACCTACCCATCACTTCCTCATCTTCTCTGTTCCCTTCACCAACATGCCCATTGAAATCTGCTCCAATCACCAGTCCCTCACCCTTGGGTACAGTCATACCCACTTCATCCAATTCACTCCAAAATATTTCTTTCTCATCCATCGCACACCCAACTTGTGGAGCATATGCACTAACAACATTCATCATTACACCATCAATTTCCAGCTTCATAAACATCACTCTATCAGACACTCTTTTCACCTCCAAAACACTCTTAGCATACTGTTCCTTCAGGATAATGCCTACGCCATTTCTCCTCCCATCCACACCATGATAAAACTATTTGAAACAGCCTCCAATACACCTAGCCTTGCTCCCCTTCCATCTTTTCTCTTGCACACACAATATACCAACCTTCCTTCGGTCCATCATATCAACTAGCTCTCTCCCTATACCAGTCATACTGCCAACATTCAAAGTTTCGACCTTCACTATCACAGTCCTAGCCTTTACCTGCCTTTGGGCATGCCTTCCCCCTCTTCTCCTCCTTCGGCCAACAGTATCCCAATTTCCACCAGCACCCTGTTGGCCAACAGTACCGGTGGCGGTTGTTGTTAACCCAGGCCACGACCGATCTGGTATGTATTTCTGTACTGTTGTCTGCATGTATGATTTGGCAAAATTTTATGCCGGATGCCCTTCCTGATGCAACCCTCCCCATTTATCTGGGCTTGGGACCGGCACAAGGAAATACACTGGCTTGTGCATCCCCAGTGGCTGGGTTATTCTGTGAGAGTTTAATATGGGTCATGTATGCAAGTATTAGTGTGTTTTCAAACTTTATAGACAAATTACATAATAAACAATGTATGTATTTAATAGTTCTTGTTATCAGTTCAGTGTGTACATTAAAGGGTGATCTTTTTTCTAATTTTTTATCAATTTAACATATGTACATTATATACGCAGAAAGGAAGAAATTCAATATCAGTTATTGCTATACAATGATAGGAATACATTGACTCATCAAGATAATATTATAAAATTAACACACTAAGAGTCTTGGTATTTCAAAAGCAACATTGCAAGATTATTCCAACCACTAAAAGCCTTAGATCTTATTCTGATCACTTCTTTTTCAGTTTACATAGTATTGCTGTTAAATTTAAAATTTTATGACTGTAGAAACTGAGTTTGATTTCCAGTTTTTTGTATTAACTTTTCTAGAAACTGCCAAGAGAGCACAAAACATTGATACAGGAAGTGGAGCATTCAGTAGTGTTATTGACCTAGTTAAATAACAATTATCAGATCATAACCCCTTAAAACATATTTATATCTTCCCAATATGCATTTGATTTTTCCCATTCCATAAGCATAAGTGTCCAATCTGCATTTATATCTTTATTACATCTCCAACAACCTGAAAAAATTATTTCATTAATTTCATTAAACGTTGAGATTTTTATAGGGAGTAGCAAATGGGTCTATATTGAAACATCGAACGCTTAAAACAGCGAACGATGATTCATCAACACTTTTTCAGTGAAAGCTGAAAATGTCGACACCACAGAACAGCGAGTTCTTTCCTAGGGAAAGAAATCGCTGTTCGAACCAAAAAGAAAAAAAAAAAACATTAAACACTTCCATGCACACGTACCCTAACCCTAATTGTACCCCCCCAAAAAAACAGTAAACAACTGAACACACATATGCACGTAACCCAACCATACATCTAATGGGAAAAAAAGTAAACATTTTAAAATATATGCACTTACCTTAACCCGCAACCTAACCCTAAGGTCAGTAACTCTTGTACATTTACGTAAACAGTTCTAAACACATACGCACTTACCTTAACCCTAATTCTACCCTCCAAAACAAAAGTAAACAGCTGAAAACACATACACACGTAACTCAACCATACATCTAATGCAAAAAAATAAATAAATAAACACTTTCATACATATGCACTTATCTTAACCCGCACCTTAACCCTAAGGTCAGTAACTGTTGCACATTCACACTCGGGAGCTATACCAGACAAGGGACCACACTACTGTGCAGAACACGGCAGAGCAATGAAGTGCTCAAGCGACTTCAGGGAAATAATTTGCTGAACAGCCACTTCGCTGTTTTGCCTGTTCGCTCTTTATGTGTCGACGAAAATGCATTTGACAAAATGCGTTTTTGTCATTCTAATAGAAACTCGTAGCAAACATCTTATGTATATATTTTCACATAAAACATTTTTATTATAATCTTTAAGAAGTTTAACTAACTGATTTAAGTAACAAAGCTTTATTCATACCATTAATGAGTCACTCAGTCCACTAGTATTTAAAAAGTTCCAGTATTTTGCATCAAAATTATTATTTACAATTAACATATAATTTGGACAAAGAGGTTGTGGTTGGGGTTTTTGTTTTACAGATTACAGATGCAGGGTGCAGGATCCATTCCTCAGGGGGGTAATTGGCTAGGCTTAAAAGTCCACACAAGGCAGTAGTACCTGAGTACTAATCCTTTGTAGATCAATCTACATTCATTGCTAGTATTCATTTATTCATATAATGGGAGAATAGAGTTCTGTTCCTCTTCACTCACATTGTCTATAAATTCATTTATTTTCTTACTGATGGATAATATTGCCTGGTTAGCAGATTCATTCATCTTATAATCTTTATTAAATATTCTAAATATTCTGGTGTCTTTTAAAAATTTCTTTTTCAAAGAAATCAGACCATAATACTTGTCATTCCTTTTTAGTATCTTCATTTTAACATTGTTCTGAGTTTCCTTAAATCTAGAGGTGTGTGCAATGGGAAAGCACAACCATTTTCATTTTGATGTTAATGGTGATTTAAAAACATTTCTTAACTGATTTAAGAACTGATTTCATATATGCAGAGTCTAAAGATAGGAAATGGATTTTCTTCCAAGGTAAGTTTATTAACTAGACGAAGGGATTGTTGCATATTTCTAATTTATCATATCTCATAAACTTAAAAGAATTTAATAAAAATCTGCTCCTGAATGGTTTTCCAGTGACTAGTGTAAGTTAAGTATAACAGAGTTATAATTTGCAGCAATAGAATAAGATTCTACATCTGGGAAGTTAATACCGCCATACTCCCATTATCTTATATGATTTTTATAAGCTATTCTTTGCTTTTTAGGATACCATAAGAATGAACTTAAATTTTTTTCCATTTTCTTTAAAAGTTTTTTGTCAGGTATTAAAACTATTGAATACAATATCTATCTATCTATATATCTATATCTATATCTATATATATATATATATATATATATATATATATATATATATATATATATATATATACATATATGGGTTCCCTATGTTACACCGACAGCTCGGAAGATCGACACTCACAACGCCGACGTCAGAAGAACGAAACCTCAAAAAACACGAAAGTTCAGATTCCCGACATACCTCAATCCCGACACTGAACAAAACAAAAAGGTCACTGTTACACACAACACACACACAACACAAGCTCACCAACAACCTAAAAACCTACACTACACCTTAAACAAGACTATCTATGCACTAACCTTAACCCAAACCCTAACCTTAAGGTACGTAAGTATCATGCACTCACCTTACCCGCTCCCTAACCCTAAGGTCCGTAACTATCATACACTCACCTTACCCGCTTCCTAACCCTAAGGTCCCTAACTATCGCACACTCACCTTACCCGCACCCTAACCCTAAGTTCCTCACTATCGCACACTTACCTTACCCGCTCCCTAACCCTAAGTCCCTCACTATCGCACACTAACCTTAGCTGCACCCTAACCCTAAGTCCCTCATTATTGCACACTTACCGGTTCACGCTAACAAATTACCCCTGTCGGTGTTTTCACTGTCGGGATTACGACTTGTCAGTCATCTGCTTCGTCATTCTTCTGGCGTCGGTGTTTTAAGTGTCGATCTTCCGAGCTGTAGGTATAACGTAGGGAACCTATATATATATATATATATATATATATATATATATATATATATATATATATATATTGCTTTTTCTGTAAGCAAAAAGGTGGTGGTATGCATATGTTGCATCATTTGGTTCAACCCCTGCCCCGCCCCATCCCGACCCTCCCAAATACTTCTTTTTTTCGTCAAATCTTCTTTCATGAAAAAATAAATAAATAAAACCGTCTCTCTTAATAATGCAACAACTGAAGTCACTTCTCACAGCAAATTTTCAAGCATGATAGTGAATGTCAATAACTGGGGTGTTGCCCTCATTTTGCTTAAGTAGACATAACTGCAAAAGTATTTTACAGAAAGTTAAAGGAAAACGTTTTAGTTTATTTTCCTGCAATCATCTAGTTGGACTTCTGTCCTTTTGGGATTTTGTGCAACTTCATGTGTCTGAAATGGATGCATGTCATAACTAGAGAACTTCAGGATAGAAATAACAAGGTCACTGCATAAACAGCAAAGCCCCATGAAGTGTCTGAGGAAGACAGAGGTGGTTTAGCAACTCCATATCCTTTTCCATAGCTTTTAGGAATGAACACATCAGCTTTTACACAATTTAATCTATGGACAATGGTACATTTATTGAAATGGATTTCTTTAGCTCAGAAGTGAAAAAAAAATGATATGCCATATTCATCTCAGGATGGTACTATATGAGCTTCTGATGTGATGAGAAATCCAGGAATAATTCTGGACTCCAAGCCAATAAAATAATATCACTATTTAGTTGCTAATGGAAAATGCTTTCTCAGCTCAACAGTAATACTCTAATCAAACCATACTTTGCACCCAGGAATATGATTACATTAGTACTTTCATCACTGAAATGGAATGCTGTAATGTTGTTTGAATAGTATCATTTAGAAGTTATCAGGTCATTTATATAAATATTCCACAGTGTTTTATATACTCCATTCACTAGTTTGTATCTGTTGGAAGGTAACATTTCAACATGAGTCAGTCATAACATTTTTTGATACATCATCAGATAATCTAAAGCTCACACAGAATTAATTGTAGCTAGATAGATCTTGGCTTAGATTTTGCATTGAGTGATTGAGTATAGTGTTATGGTTTATATCACTGTACGGCTTTTAAGAAAAAATATGTATGTATTACATCTTGACTTATTTTAGGTAATAAATATCCACATTATGGTTTAAATTCATTGTCATCTTAGACTTTAAAAACATCAGTAGACAGTGACAGACTTAAAAATTATGTTGTAGATGTTGATGAATCTAGCCTAGTAACTGATTTGCATGTTCATTATACTACAACCTACAATTTTTCCCTAATGAATCTATTTTATAATCTTCTAACAATATCCTTTACTTAATATGGCATTTCAAAATGCATTCAATTTACATTACCTATTTACCATTTTATTAATATCTTGCCACCTCAGTTGCCTTTACCAAATACAAAATTTGTTAGGTTACTCTACATATGTTGTGAACTGTAAAGGATTCAGAGCTTGTTCTTGTCACTTGTATCACAATGACTCACAGAAATGAAACTGTTTGTTGGCTAAACTAGAAATCCAAATTAAGTGCAAACTTAACCTAATTACCAGTATCCTGCTATTTCAAGAAAGCTGTCAGCATGTACAAGAAATGGATCAGATGAAAATCTACAATTCATTACTTTGATGTCTAGTACCCTGTAAAATCTGTCAGCTTGCAAAAGCCACACACCATTTTAAACTCAGTTATCATCTGCAGACTGGACTGTATGTATGAGCTGAGATCTTGTAACATGTAACAGAGAGGCTTATGTAGGCTATTGGCACAGCACAGGAATCTGTCTCTCTCATTGCTCATCCTGATGACACGTCTGACCAGATATCTACTAGTACAAATCACTGATGTTCTTTTTAGGTCTATTACATGCACACACACACACACACACACACACACACACACACACACACACACACACACACACACACACACACACACACCTACTTATTACTTACTCTTATACACACATCCTAAGCCATGGAAACAACACTCTGATTGCAGATGAACAAGAGAGAAGGGAATAAAAACAAAGAGAGAAGGGAATAAAAACAAATACATTCCATTTTAATAGCTCCTTTCATCCTGGCATTACCCATTGCTTCATACATGTGTAACATACTAAATCTATTGTCTACTTAGAATGGAAACCAACAGTTAGCTTTCTAAATCCTTGGTTGCATACAAATCACAAATATGTCAGATAAAAGTTTAATTGATTGAAGCTAAATAAACAAACCTCATGTGTTGTGTCTTTGAGGACCTTCATCTGCTTTCTTTGGAGGACACCAAAGCAATACAGAGATGTTAGTACTGGTCCATATCTGAAATTAACAGTTTATATAATGGTACCAAAGAATTTGCATTCTCAGTAATTTGATCTGAAAGGAATCTCAACAGTAATTGTGAAAATGGGAGAAGAAATACATCATATCACTGGCACAGGTTAACCCAGAAATGTGTCAACTTATAGAGTTCTGGATCAAGATCTTGTAAACCAGCATTACAATGGTCTGCAGGTAAAATATTCCATGGAATTTTCAGAGGACCTTCACACCATATTTTTCCATATCTTTGAACTTTTGCATACCAATAATATTTAGATGCAAAATGTGCATGTTTTTTTAAAAAGTCCAGCGAGATATCATTTTCAGTTTTAACAGATTTATATGGACCAGTAATGATAAGTTGCAATGATATGAAGGCAATCTTTTCTTCATATTGTGATGCCACTTGCAAGTCAGTTAACTGAAAAAATCTTTAAACACAATGATCCTAAAATGTGATTTTGGTAAAAGAACACAGATGTCCATACTATTTTTAAATATATATATATATATATATATATATATATATATAAGTTTTACTTATTTCCTGTGATTGTATACTCTGACATTGTTCAAATCTATTGAGCCAGTCATAAAAAAGGCTAAATCAAATCCTGGACAATAGAAATGGTGAGTAGTAAGTCACAGACAAAAATAAAATATTTGTAATGAATCTCAGGCCTAGCTATTGGTATTATAGGCATTATTTCATTAAGCTGTATGGAAAGCAAATAAGCCAAGAGCAGATAATATGGGGCATCCTTGCATAACTCCAGTATTTTACACACACTTGTCTTAACATGGACATGCACCTACCTTCCACTCACCTGTTCATTCGTAGTTCCCACTCTGCAGTCCAAAAACGCCTTCAGGAGTTCAAATTCTGTGCACACGAAAGTGGAAGACATAAAGAATCAGTTGCACAGACACAGAATGTACTGCATCTATGTGATTGGACGCAAAGGGTGTTCTAGCCCTTAAAAAAATAAGCTTTTTTTTTGTTAAAAATAAGAAAATTAATTAAAATTAACAGCAGTACAAGTGCTGATATGCCATACCAGTGTGTACCGTATATATGGTTCCCCTTCAGTTGATCGAACATTTACAAGTTCGAGCCACATATGGCTGAGACCATAAGTTTGAACTTGTAAAAGTTCGATCAGACTAAATGGAAATCTCCATACAGAGCAGAAAGGGAAGATTTCCCATTTCTACAATGTTGTGTGATTTCAGACTTAGTATATTTAAGTAAGGGGGTATGGGGGGTGCAGGAGCACATAGTGCCCCTGCTATAGACCTTTAGTTTTGTGTTTTTTTTGTTTTATGTGTTTTTATTTCAGTGTTTAAACTTTTACGAGTTCAAACAATTGGTCTCAGTCATATGTGGTTCAAACTTGTAAAAGTTCGATCTACTGAAGTAGATCCATATGTATATATATATATATATATATATATATATATATATTCTCTTTTCCGTTAGATTGCCATGCGGATCGGATCATCTCTTTCCATTTCTTCCTATCCATCTTGCTCTCTCACACCACCACCTGCATGTCCTCTCTCCCCACATCCATACTCTATATCTCTTACCTACTCTATCCCTCTTACCTTCCTTCCATCCTTACCATCTTTTTCATCCCTTTTTTCCCCATCCCCATCATCCCTCCTCAGCCTTAGCCAAATATCATCTCATCTCGTCTCTCTCTTGCTGTCTCTCCAAACTGACCGACTCCTAACCTCTAATATCCTAGTCACATCCTCCTTGCACCCGATTGCAAATCTGCAAATCTAACATCATTTAACTCTGCCCAGCCGACTCCTGCTTTTTGCCTTTTTCCACTGTCCACTGTCCATATAACATAGCTGGTCTCTCACTACCTACACTCTTACCTTCCTTCCCTTTCTTACTTACGATACCTGTCTGTCACAACTCCACCCTCTTCTCTCACCATTCCACACCACCCTGTACTCTCTCTTTCTCCTCTCTTCCATCACACCCATTACTCTGAACTGTTGATCCCAAGTACTTAAACTCATCCACCTTTACCAACTCTACTCCCTGCATCCTCACCATTCAATTTTGTGTAATAGAATAAATTTAATAAGTACTATCTTCAAAAGTAAAAAAGAAACATTCCATTTTTAATAAGTAACACTTCTTCAATTATTTTATTCCAAAATTATTATTACTAATCTTACTCACATCTTAATAGATTTTTATTCTTAAATATTTTAGTTCTTTTCATCCCAATTATATTTATATTTATCATTAAACTTACTATCTAGTCACTGATTTAACACTAAAGTTTCAGTTTTATTATTATTAAATTTCAGCAGCAATACTTTTTGAAGTTTTTCAATTTCCTCATCTAATTCTTCAATTAAATAATTTATATCTCCTAAAGTTAGTAAAATATCATCTACAAAAAGGTGTATTTTAGATTGACAATCCCTGTTAATTGAGAATCCATCAATTTTTTTCATTGTTTCTTATACTGTTAGCTGTTGGTTCAATAACTAATATAAATAGAAGTGGAGACAAGGGACACTATTGCTTAGTGCCTTTGTTTAAAGTAACTACTTTATATATGTAAGATCCAGTTTTAAAACATGCATTGGCATCTATATACAGTTTTTTGCTATTCCAATAAATTGTTTTGGAAATGCAAATGCTTCTAAAGTTTTAAACAAGTAGTTCCAATCTGCAGAATCAAAAGCTTTTTCAATATCTAAACTAATTATGACCAATTTCTTCTTCATTCCATTTGATAAAATAGTTAATACCTTTTTATATTATAACATGTTAATCTACTGACAATAAATCTTGTTTGATCTTTATTAATTAATTTATCTACTATATCTCTTAATTTTGTATTGAAAATGGAAGTATTTTATAGTCTGCATTTAATAATGAAATTGATATACATGAGGAAACTAACTTATTATCCTTTCCTTGTTTAAGTATAGGTCAGATTACAGAAAATTTCCACAAGAGAGGAATTATTTTGTCACGCTGAATTATCTTGAAAATGTTACTCAGTAATTATAAAATATTTAACAGAAGCAGACTACATAATTTTATACTTAAACCATCTAACCCTGGAAGTTTATAGTTTTTCTCTTTTCATAATGCTTCTTTAACTTCTATCAGGGTAATATGATTATTCAGCAGGGATATTTGTAGGTCATTAATTTTATTAGTAAAATTTTTCATTAAATACTTGTCAGTTTTGTAATTATCAGGATTTTTTTATTTTTATCTTTATTAAGATCTTCATGAATTTAAAAAAATATATGAAGCATTTCCTCTATGTCTGAAATATGCTTATTATTGTGAGGTTTTTGGATATTATTGATTTGTGTCTTTTTACTTAACGTCTTACTTCTATTAACTAATCTATGTAGACTTTTTGAAGTCATTATATAACTGTGCATTTTTATTTTTTCTAAAGCTATCTCCACTTTATGCATTACAAGCCGTTTGATAGTTTTCATTAATGTTTAATGACTTCTGTATTATCTAATTCCTTTGTTGTTCAAACATTGCTTTGTATATTTCATCTTGTATTTCTAACAACTCTTTATCCTACTCTTTGGTTTTAATTACTAGTCCATCTTCTCATTCTATCTTTAATATGCATATTTAATATGCATTTTAAGGAGTCCCATAGTATGACTTTATGAACCTGACCATTTGTCATTCAAAGATAAAAAATCCACAATTTGTTCCTAAAGATAACTCTTAAATTATTTCATTGTATATACTGGGATTCCATAAATAATCTGAATGTCCTTATATCCATTAATATATTAATACTTAGTGAATTATGATCAGATAAAGGACAAGGAACAGTTTTAAAATAATTCACTTTATTAAATAAATGTGTAGAGGCATAGATCATATATATTCTAGTTTGTGTCCCATGCACACAAGAATAATGACTGAAGATAAATGATTTACCTTCTGCTTTTACTATTATATCAACTAAATTATTATTACTAAGCCATCTGTTTAGTGCTTTAGCTAATGAAATAATTTTAGCTTTTTTTCTGTTCACTTCTATCTTTTATACAAGATATGCAGTTAAAATTCCCTCCTAATATTATACTACTCTTCCAATGACTCTTGTACCTACTTTAGGGATCCAGTAAGAATTAGCTAGTGTATAGAGTTTGTCATTATATTTAATTATTACAAATATATACATTCCTTTAGGATCATTAATGGATTCCATGACCTTAGACATTACTGTAGATTTTCTCCAAAGTACTGCAGAGTTCCTCTCCTCTCCTATCCTCTCCTCTTCTCCTTTTGTTAAATGAAGCAGTTGATAACATTTTCTAATCTAAGTTATTTAAATATTATATATCTTTATCTACCAAGTGAGACTGTTGCAAGAATATATATTTTAGATATTTCATTAATGACTTCCTCTTGTTGCCCTTATTTAATCTATTTGCATTAATAGATAACATATTAAAACTATTCATACTATGTATTTAAAAAGATTTCTTTTAAAAAATAATATACCACATTCATCCACCATATTAATTCAATTGTATATAAGAATGTAATGCATTCCGCCAGCACTATCTTAACATTCCACATTTTTGATTTGTTCAGTTCTACAAATAAACTATTAAAATTCATAAATAACAAAAACAAAAACAAGTCTACAACTGTAACTGTATATATTACTAATAAAATGCAACCTACCATGGATACCAAAGTTCCTAGTTTGCCTATCAAATAGACAAACTCCTATACTATCTCTCTAAATCCCATTACATAAAAATTCATCAAAAAACTAGCCAAAAGCTACTGTGACTTACCAATAATTAATATAATATTTATATATAACTAAAAAAATAATAAGAGACTATTAATTTGGTTATATATTTTGCCATTTAAAATTATTCACCATTACTATATGAAAGTTTAATAATCCTCTTCTATTAATCACAAATATTAAATAATCCAGTAGTGTACTACATATCTACTTATGTAATGATACTATAAATTAACCATTAAATAGTACTATATTACGTGCTCATTCAATATTAATATAACTAAATTTCTAAACACATAAGTAGAACAAAGTGGGACTTGAAGAAATAAAGTTATCAGTAAATATATAGGTGACAGGTAATGTTATCATGCTAAGCTATTATACAAAAGGAAAATCAATGCACTCTCTAGCTCTGTCTATATATATATATATATATATATATATATATATATATATATATATATATATATATATATATATATATATATGGGGTCTACTTTACATAATCAAAATATCCGTAGACTGACTTTCATAAGACCAAGACCACAAACCTGAAAACCCACAAACCCAAAACCTGAAATACCTGGCATATACAAAACTGAAACAATGAAATCCTGACTAACCCCCCCCCCCCCACTTAGTGAAATTATGACAGTAAGAACTAACACCATTGCAAAATCACACTGCAACAATCCAACCCAAACTATGTACTTGACCTCACTTACAGTCCACCCACCAACCAATACATGCAAATCCAAAGAAAATCCCACTGATTATTCATGATGATGTCTATAGCACTGACATGAATATTCATTACAAATGTTTAAATTAAATAAAAACTATTTCATTTCAACTGAACATTCTTGCAAGGGGGCACTGCCCCCTTCACCCCCCAAACCCCCTGCAAATTAAATATACCAATTCTGAGATCACACTACAGTGGGTAAATGAGTGGATTTCCTGTTCTGCTCAGTTTAGATTGTTGTCATTTCAAACATTCAGTCTTCTGAACATCAGCATTGTAAAGTTTCCCTCATGTGAAACTTTGATTTTCTGGTCTCAGTCTTATGAAAGTCAGTCTATTGACATTTTGATCATGATATATATATATATATATATATATATATATATATATATATATATATATATAGGCATACATATATATATATATACATATATATATATATATATATATATATATATGTGTGTGTGTGTCTGTGTGTATGCCTATATATATATATATATATATATATATATGTGTGTGTGTGTGTGTGTGTGTGTGTATGCCTATATATATATATATATATATATATATATATATATATATATATACATGCATACATATCATGCTGAAAGATATACACATATTGCACATATTTTATAGCTGTAACAAAAGCTCTGAATTAATTTTAAAAGTGCAAGTGACTATATCTCAAAATTGTGTAACACTCTTAATATGATAAATATCAAAATATTTAAAAACCCTTTTGCTTATTAAACTAATTCATAAAAATATGTACATTACTGAGATGAAACAGAATGTCTTGTTATTTCTATGGAGACAAAACATGCAGTTTATATTGTATTCAAAAGTTACAATGTGTTTAATTCAAATTCCATTCTCCCTTCCCATGTTCAAAAATATTGAAAACTCTACTTTACTTTCTATCAAAATAGATGTACTGACTCAGTAATATAACACTCAAATTTCAGCTCTGACTTATGAAATTAATTTATGTAGATATATATGTAGAAATCTATAACTATATATGCATACATATCTATCCTGATATACCTATTACTGTCAATATATATGTAGATATCCATAAGTATATGTGCATATGTATCTCTATCTGTATATGTGTAGACATATATTGCTGTGTATATGTATATATTTGAGTGGTTATATGTATATATATATATATATGTACATATACATATCCATCTATGCATGTTGATATGTATATGTGTATATATCTATAAAGATATATGGATTATTATATATACATATATGTTCACCATATGTCCAGAACATGGAGTGGAGTCCTACCCCAGCCCCAATAGTCCCAACCTCCTAGTGCAAGGGGGTGTCAGGTATGTATTGCAGGTATATATGTAGACTGTTACTACTGTAATAGGGGTTGACGTAACAGACATGTTGTGTGTGTGGGAGGTCACATCTGCTTTTAACATGTGCATCATTGGTTACTGACAGACATCCAAAGGACATCATAATACAGTACCACTGCTAGCACAATAATGATCCTGTGGACTACAGCAGAGATATGGCCAATAAATGTGGACAGTCTGACCCACTCTGGTCAGTCCAGAGGTATACACAGAACCCCTTAGTTCAAGACATGTGGACCAAGCCTGACAATGTGGATGTTAACAGCCATGTGGATGGGTATATCATGTAAATACTGGAATACATTTGGCCCCATAGGTAATGCATTCACACACTTCTGTCTGTCCTGACACATAATAACTGCTGGTGCAGAGGTTACATGGTCACATACTACCCACTAGTTAGTGACATACATCTGTACAGCATCTGGCTTTGTCAGAAAAACATGACAGTTATGGTGGCCCAGCAGCAGTACATCTGGCAAATATCTGGACATAACATCACACTGGGTAAGTGCACTAAGCTGCTAGGCATGTAACAAAGCACTGTGCAGGTTACAGGCAGACTGCCACAGCACTGGCCTACATTTCTTATGGGGAATACACATGTACCTGCAAATATAGCAGGCTCAACAGGCATGTCACAGCACAGAGTAACAGACACCTGTGTGAAAGTGCATAACTACAACCAATGTGAACACAGCCATAGCCACATATGGTAAGCTAGCTTAATATTACAGTATATAGACTGTCTGATCAACACCATCCTCATATGTGCCACTCACACACTAACCCTACATATACTGGGCCACTACACAGTGTGGCCCAATGCCTGTCTGTGGTATGGGACGTGTGCGTGTGTTTGGACCTACAAACATGTAAGCTGATAGGGTACCATACACTGGAGCAGCATGTAACATCAGATAGAACAGGACCAAGAACAATGACATCTACCACAGTCTGTACACTGGCCAATGTACATATTCGCAATACACTCACTGCTGACAATCACCATAAGTACACAGACCTCAGTACTGTACACACAACCACAGAATGCCCAGGTTATGTCCTCAAATATAACCCCCTACTATACATGATGTGTAGCAGTCTGATATCTCACTGGCTTGCTTTTAGATATGATGTCAATAAATAATGGTGTACAGAACATATGCACCTCTTACTGCATGACATATATACAAGGATTGACAGAGTTTTGGCTGGAGGTACAACCACAGGGCCAATATTGACATGTTGCTGTGATAACCTCATACATTTACTGTTGTAACAGGGTTTGTTGTGATATATGTCCTATGAGGGCTATGAAGTCAGTAACACTCATGGCTGTCACCATGTACTGACTGCAATCCTCACACTGTGCTTCTGCAGTTCTCAGATAGGTGCTCTGTGAGTAACACAAGAAACAAAAGGAACCACACACTGCCCAGTCTGCAGATGACCCTACAGATGGGGGTTTCCGTAAAAACATAGCACTGTCGTGATAGGTATTAAAACATGTAGACCAGTCATATCCACACACACTCTGTTAAACCGACATTACTCCAAATGCAGAATAGCAACACTTACATTCTGTAATCGTGTCAGGCACATTCCCCTCCTGTGTGTTGAGCTGTTTCCACAGTGTATGTTGTTAGAGGTAAATCCCAAATCCATCTGTGATGCTGTTTGCTAAACACCAGATCTAGATCCTATTCACAGTGAATGAAAAGGCCCCAAACCAACATGATATTCCTAGATACTGGAGTGTGTTTCCTTGCAATTGGCTATGGGAATGCTACCACAGCTGTTCATGTGCAGTCAGCTAGAAGGGGACTGCAATTTGTGCAGAGGCTATCAGCTGATCATGAGCATCCCTTACAAAATGCAAGCTGCTGCCTAAGCAAAGCAGGTTTACTTTTCCACATCCACCAGAGAGGGAGACAGACAGAGACAAAGTAAGTCAGGGAGGGGGTGAGAGAGTAAAACCTAAGCATGTTTGTGTCACACACCTACCAGTACAGGGTTTCAAACCCCTGACTGACAATGTATTGTTATTACATGTCAATGCAGTTATTGCATGGGCCACATAGCTCACATGTTGAAGAGCTGTCCAAACGTATATGTGATGGTGAGTGACATCTTCAACAGTGATATGGTAGAGATACAGTAGGTGTAGTACACGTGCCTGTCCACATGAACAGGTGTCAGTGTCAACACAGCCACACTCTCTCAGTGACTCACACACATTGACACACTTGGCAGGGTCAGGAATACACTTCCTAACTAGTTAGTTTGCCAAACTACAGTACTGTGCAGGTATCACATGCACCACAGGGGTTATCCGGAGGATATATGGGCAAAGGGTATATGAAGGTATCTGACATCAGACAGCATGCTTCAGTATGCCAATGAGGGTTGTCATGAGTGTGAATGTGGTCGAAAGCATCATACACCACACACACAGACACAGGCTGCCAGTACTGACATGCATGCGTGCATTGCTTCACGGGTGTGTAGCGGTTGACTGGGCCAGAAGGCTAATCAAGGCTAGGTGAAGGGTATACCTTGGCATCAGGCCACAGGGCAATGGTCTGCAGTGTGGCTCAGGGGCGTAGTGTCTGGATTGGCCCACTCAGGTGGGTATTGTATTCAACATCCAGTCACATAAGTAACTAATGTGTGTGGCCATTGCTATGCAATGCTTGCCATGTATGTGTTCTTTAGTCTATGACATGGACACTGGCTGGGATGTGCACACATCCCACATGCATATACAGTGATATGTGGAACTGTACCTGGGGTGTCTGGCCCATGTTGTGTACAAAGATTGTTATCATCAGATGTGCCTGTCCTGGCCTCATGTGCCGGGAACTGGTAATGGACAGCAGGTTGACCCTGCACCTACATTGATAGCATGATACAGGTATTCCCTGGTGTCAGTGGCATCTGTCCATACAGGGCATGTGTTTAAGGCATGGTATGTCCTTTGTGGGTCACATTTGATGGCACCACAGGTGTTGCAGGCATCCAGTGGGGAACATAGTGAAGGCACACTGTCTGCATGTAAGTGCCTATTGTAGTGATGGACAGGGTGCCATTCCCTCTGTAGTCCACTGGAATCACACCATGGTTACTATCTGTGGGCAATATGCAGGGTACTACCAACATAGCAGTTGTTGCCTAGGCAAGTGTGTTTGTGTATGAGACATGGGTTGAGACTGTTATCTATGTAATACAAGGGTTGCTAACTTTGTTCACCAGGCCTTTATGTCACATGTAGGGGTATGGATTGCCATCCCAGCCTCTCAGCTATTTCACATCTGTTATCCTTGTAAGGTGGATATTGTGACATACAATAGGGCCACCATATAAGAAAGTTGCAAAACCCACTCCCCAATGAGTCCAGTTGTTACACACAGGATACGACTGACAAACACAGACACACAAACACTTGCCACATCTGGGATTAGAACTCCTACCTAACTAGTTTATTACACTACAGCATTACACAGTTATAGGATGTGCCATGGAGATTACTGGAGTATTCTTTCCCAAAAGGTGTATTTCACTGGTTATGACATCAGCAGGCTTGCCAAAGAAGGTCATTGGAGGTTGCAGTGACTGTGAATGGCCTCAAGAGCATTGCACCCTACACAGGCAAAGAAACACACACAAACAGCCACACTTACCATGTGTGGGAACAGAACCCCTACCAAAGTATTATATCACACTACAGCATTACGCTGTTATAGGATGCACCATGGAGATTACTTGGCCACTCCTTTCCCAAAGTGGTATTTCACAGTGAAAGACATCAGCAGGCTTTCCAAAGTAGGGCATTTGAATTGCAATGAGTGTGACTAGCCTAAAAAGCATTGCTCCATACACAGACAAAGAAAGACATGCACAAACCTCCACACTTGCCATGTGTGGGAATAGAACCCTTACCAAAGTACTATATCACGCTATAGGATTATTCTGTTATAGGATGCACCACAGAGATCACTGGGCTACTTCTTTCCCAAAGGTGTATTTCACAGTGAATGACATCAGCAGTCTTGCCAAAGTAGGGCATTTGAATTGTAGTGAGTGTGACTAGGCTAAAAAATATTTCTCCCTACACAGACAAAGAAACATACACACTTGCCATGTATGGGAATAGAACCCCTACCAAAGTACTATATCACACAACAGCATTACGCTGTTATAGGACACACAACAGAGACTACTGGATTGCATTTTTTCCCAAAGGTGTATTTCACAGTGAATAACATCAGCAGGCTTGCCAAAGTAGGGCATTTAGTTCATAGGTTCATAGGTTCGTAGGTTGGTACTAGGCTATCAGCCCTAAGGCCTATACAAGCCTGGCCATAACAATTCCCTGGCTATTTCTTCTCTCAGTATTTACTTCTTAATACTGTCTAGCAGGGCAACTGACATGATCCCTGGGGTGAATTTCCTATCTCCCATCCAAACATCAAGGTTTCTTTTGAAGAGGACCAAAGAGGCACTCTTCTTGACATGTATGGGCAGTCTATTCCAGAGTCTGGGGAGTCTCTGGATCAGGAACCTATCCCTCCAGCATGTTTTGTTCATTATGACAAAGTTTAAGATCCTTGGAGTGTGTGTCTCTGAGGGATTGGGATTTCTTTAAGTGTAGCATGTCCAACAGCTCTGGGTTTGACATGGCCTTGTATGTTAAGCAGAGATCGCCTCTGAGTAGATGATATGCGACAGAGTATAGGTGGAGTTTTTTTAGATGGTCAGCATAGGGCATTTGCTTTAGGCCTGTGATTCCTTTAGTGAGGTATTTATGTGGCCTTTCCAGTTGTTGCAGATATGTTGAGAGGTACTCACCAAATGGGCATTGTATTCTATAATGGGTATAATGAGGGATGAGTACTGTGGGACAATGACCTCCTTTTTTCTGGATGAAAAACCCTTAGTGATGAGGTGTGCCACATAGAAGGATTTACTGACTGTTGTGGTGATGTGGTTATTGAAGGTGAGACCACTGTCCACCTGTGTCCCTAAGTCTCTTATAACACTTTCAGTGTTTAGTGTACTGCCATCTATGTGGTAATTCACGGATACATGTTTTTTTCCAAAGGGGATAACTATACATTTCTTGGCATTGAGATTGAGCCCATGGCTATGGCACAAAGCATCTGTTTTTGTAAGGCCATTTTGTAGAATATCCACATCATTTGGGGATTCAGTAATGGCTCCCAGTTTGCAGTCATCTGCGAATTTTGTTAGCCAGAGTCCCTTAGTGTTGGCCTGTACTTCAGAGAAGTAGATGCCAAACAAGAGTGGTCCCAGGACTGAACCCTGAGGTACTCCACTTGTCACTTGTTTGGAGCTGGATTTGGTGTTGGCTAATTTTACAGTCTGGGTTCGGTCAGTAAGCCAGTTGGCAACCCATCGAGTGATGTAGGGATCAATGCCCAGCTTAGTAAGTTTATCTATGATTCCAGAGTGGGGGATGGTGTCGAAGGCCTTGGCGAGGTCCAGATAGGCTGTGTGGACCACCTTACCCTTGTCCTCAGCTCTGGAGACTGATTTGAAGACGTCAATCAGGTTCACGTGACAAATTGACCCTTCATGAACCCAAACTGCATGTGGTCTAGTGTTTGAAGGTTGCCAATGTTTTTGTTTATAAGTTCCATGATAATACGTTCCATGGCCTTGCAAATCAGGCTTGTCAGACTGATAGGGAGGTAGTTCCCGGAATCCAAGGTGGATCCTCCCTTGTGGAGTGGGATAACTGTAGCTGTGCGCCACTCAGTGGGCATGAAGCCTGAAGTGAGACTATGATTAAACATGACACTTAGGTGAGGTGCCAGTTCATTTTGTAGTTTGTGTAGTACACAGCCTGGGATGTCATCTGGTTCCGTGGATGCTGCATTCTAGGCTTTGGAGAGTGCATTTTTTACCTGTGTGGCCATTATTACCAGAATTTTGCAATCTTTCCCTATTGAGATGGGCCCTTTAGGGGGGTGAGAGGGGGTGAAGTTTGCACTGAATTGATCTGCCAGGATAATGGCAATATCCTTGGGATCAGTATAATTATTGTCATTGTGTTGTAGCTCAGAGCAGATCTGAGCATTGCCATTTAGATTATTGACATAGCTATAAAATGCCTTGTGGTTGGCTTTGGAATCTTGGCAATTTTATTTTCGTGACTAGCTTTGGAGGATTTTATGAGGGATCTCAGCTTCTTACTGAGGCTGGTAAGGATGTTTTTTGCATCCTGGGATTTTCCTCTTTTCTGCAAGAGTTTCTTAATTTTGTTGTAAAGTTTGTTTATGGCAAGGGACCACCAGATTGACTTCCTTTTTTGGAGGAGAGCATCTTGGTTCTATTGGGGATGGCATGATTCATGCATGAGTGGATGTGCTCGTACAGTGCCTTAGTGTAGGATTCAGCAGTCGAACTTTCAGTTCCCATCTGCATGGGTGTCATGAAGTTTGTCACTTCTGACTTGAGTAGCATGAAGTTGGCTTTGGAGAAGTTATTTACGGAAGTTTCCTTACTGGGGGGGGGGGTAGTATGTGAATGTCAAGGGTGATTAGCTTATAGTCAGACATGACCAACGGGGGGGGGTGACCATAGGTGTGGAACATCGATTTCCCATGTTGGTAATGACCAGGTCTAGGATACTGGAGTGAGTGCAGTCTCTTTAAATATATAATTGTTTAATAGATTTTTTATCAATTAGATTATTAACACTTTGTATAAAAGGGAATGTATTTCTACCATGAATTGTGTGCTCATCGAAGGCTGTGGTGGCCGAGGCGCTAAGACATGTTTTAATAATAAAATTCTCAACCTGGAATCTTCATTGTTTTTCATCTTGTAAGTCTTTTTCAAGACTTTGGTTTGTTTTTCATTGATTTATCTAGGATATTGGAGCCCCTGGTGGGACTAAGGAGTAGTTGATCCAGGACATTGGAATTTATGAATTCCAAGAACCGTTGGGCAAAGGTTTTGGTACACGAGTAGTTTTCCCAGTTAATGGCAGGGTAGTTGAAATCACCCAGTATTAGGGTGTTTGGTTGTATCTTAATATTTTCCAGTATGTTTAGAGAAGTGTAGTGAGAATCTTGCGGCATGGTGGGGGATCTGTAGCAAGTTACAATTTGAATTGCAGTCTTACCTAGTGTTAGTTACACCTGGAGAATTTCAGATGCATTGTATTGGGCAACTATCCTGGGGTTGTGTATATCCTTGACAAATATGGACACCCCTCCACCTTTAGTGTTTCGGTCCTAGTTTGGTGGCCAAAAAGTGTGGTAAGAGTTGTAGCCTGGTATTGCACGGGTGTTCCCTGGGGCCTTGAACCAGGTCTCAGTTACTGCACAGATATCGATGTTCTCCATTTTTAGGAGTGCCTCAAGAGAGTGCATTTTGAGGTTTAGACTTCTAGCATTGAGTAGCATTACCATCAGATTTTGCATGCTTGTACCTGTCACGGTGGTGGTTTTGTACTTTGAACTTTGGCTAAAAAAGGCACTATAGGGGTGGCAAGAGCCTTAGCCAGTAACCTGAATCCCAGGGGCAACAGGTGCAGACCATCCTTGGCAAAGCATCGTGGTCTGCTGATCATGTTGTCCCAGGCAGACAGATACTGGATCCCCATTGAAGGACACCAGAAGCTTAGCCAATTGTTGAAGTCAATCATTTTGTCCTTATACTGTAGTATCATTCTGGGTGATGTGGCCCAGGTAGGATGCTACTCAGGTCTAGGGTCATACCTGCCTGGGCCACATGATCCAAGAGCTCTTCCATGTCTCTTTTCATGTAGTCCAGGGAGGTACGTCTCAAGTCATTCACTCCAACATGGACAATGACAGAGTCATATTTGTACTTGTTGTGGAGTGACTTGAGTGCATGCGTTATGTGGCAGATCCTGGCACCCGACAGGCAACTGACTGTAATTTTCTCCTTGTTCAGCCTGGTGAGTGGGACATCAGTGTGCCTGACTATAGAGTCACTTATGACTAAAGTGTTGGATATTTTGTCTTGTCTTAGGGGCTGTTGTTGGGTGGCATACTGGTGTTGTGAGCTATGTGACACTTTGGTTGTGATTGGTGTTTGTTTGCATTTCAGCTTCAGAGGTCCTTGTTGCTTGAGCAGGTTACTGTTAAGGGCCTCCACATATGTGGGCTTAGTGTTGCTATGTGTGGGTGTTGGTGGTGTGGGTTTAGAAGGGCTATGTGTTGCTTGGGGTGTAGTGCAGGTGTTAACCTTATCCTCTTGACTGTCTAGCACAATCTTGGGTGGAGAGAGCTTTGCTTCCAGTTTTGCTATGTAAGTGCATCTCTCGCAGGTTGTAGTGTTGGGTGGTAGGAGAAGAGGGTTGCCTGTGTACATGAGGCAATTGCTGCATTGCCCCATTATGCCCACATTCACCAGGTGGACAGGAGAAATCACCAGAAGCTGTCCCTTGGACATGCCAGGTTTGGTGCTTTTTTTGTAAAGTACAACAGCTGTTTTCCCTTACCTTAGCAAGGTACTTTGCAGTTATAGGCTATTTAGTGCCTATGATTAATTTCTCCTTATTGACAAGGAGAATTGAGTGCTTGTGTCAGTTTAAGACTTCCTAGTGCTTTCCAGCAGGTTTTAAAACAAGTGCTAGTCACAGGGATACTTAAAGGTAAGATGAAAAAAAAGGTTTATCCTAAACACTGCAGTGCGAACTAGAGGAGTTAGATGTGAAAGTAGGTAACTTAAGTTTTACCTGTCTAAAAAGTTAGTTTTAGTGGAGAGTCACTATTTTTAAACAGCAAGATAGATTGAAAAGGGGTGGTCACTTTTGTATTCTGGTACTCTGGAATACAGTAGGATGGCCAATAAATTTAAATAGTTGAAGGGGAGTGATTTCACAAAATGATAATTTTGTGCTTACTCACATAAGCCAGTAAAAACAGAGAGGAAATAAGATATATGGTCAAATTAACATAAGGGGAAGGCAACTAGAAAGACAGTGGTATTTAAGAACACTACAGAAACTGGGTGGGAGGGTAGGGAAAAAAATTCTGCCTGACTGACAAGAGACAGAGCTGTGGTCTCTTTTCAAGTTTTAATATGCAGTTAAAAGCAGAATACAAGTAAAACACAAGGTAAATAAAACAAATCACAGTATTCAAAACAGAAAAAGGCAATAATGTAATACAACAAATAAAAAGCAAACTAACCTTTCCCTCACAGCAAAGTGTAGCAGAGTCTGGGTGAGCCTTTCTAGTAAAGCTCTGAATTTTTTATTTTACCCCTTAATTAGAAGGTTTAGTTCCTAGCTCCACCCCCTCAGTTCACAGATGATTAACCTTAACTGACCTGTTCTATTGACCTGCACTAATTTATGCCTGACTCACAAGAGACAGAGCTCTGGTCTCTTTTCAAGTTTTAATATACAGTTAAAAGCAGAATACAAGTAAAACACAAGGTAAATAAAACAAATCACAGTATTAAAAATAGAAAAAGGCAATAAAGTAATACAACAAATAAAAAGCAAACTAACCTTTCCCTCACAGCAAAGTGTAGCAGAGCCTGGGTGAGCCTTTCGAGTAAATTGAATTGTAGTGAGTGTGACTAGCCTAAAAAGCATTGCCCCTACACAGACACACACACAAACACACACACACACACACACACACACACACACACACACACACACACACACACATACACAGTTGCCATGTCTGGGATTAGAATTCCAGCTGCACTAGTTTAGCATACTACAGCATTAGACAGTTATAGGACGTGCCATGGAGATTACTGGACTATCTCATTCATTTTTTACACTACAGCATTACACAGCTATACAATGCACCACGAAGATTACTGGGCTATTCTTTTCCCAATGGTGTATTTCACAGTGAATGACATCAGCAGGCTTGCCAAAGTACGGCATTTGAATTGTAGTGAGTGTGACTAGCCTAAAAAGCATTGTTCCTTACACAAACAAAGAAACACACACACAAACATCCACACTTGCCATGTGTGGGAATAGAACCTCTACCAAAATGCTATATCACACTACAGCATTATGCTGTTATAGGACACACCACGGAGATTCCAAAGCTATGCCATTCCCAAAGGTGTATTTCACAGTGAATGACATCAGTAGGCTTGCCAAAGTAGGGCATTTGAATTGTAGTGAGTGTGACTAGCATAAAAAGCATTGCCCCCTACACAGGCAGGGAGACACACACACACAGTTGTCATGTTTGGGATTAAGAACGCCTACCTAACTAGTTTATCACACTGCAGCATTATGCAGTTATAGGATGCACCATGGAGATTACTGGGCTATTCCTTTCCCAAAGGTGCATTTCACAGTGAATGACATCAGCAGTTTTGCCAAAGTAGGGCATTTGAATTGTAGTGAGTGTGACTAGCCTAAAAAACATTACACCCTACACAGATAGAGACACACACACACACACACACACACACACACACACACACACACACACACACACACACACACACACACACACACACACAGTTGCCATGTCTGGGATTAGAGCTCCTACTTCATTAGTTTATCACACTACAGCATTACCCAGTTATAGGATGTGCCACAGAGTTTACTGGGAGACACCTTTCCCAAAGGTGTATTTCTCAGTGAATGACATCAGCAGCCTTGCCAAAGTAGGACATTTGAATTGTAGGAAGTGTGACTAGCCTAAAAACCATTGCTGACACACTAGCACAAGTACACACACCATTGCCATGTCTGGGATTAGAACTCCTATCTAGCTAGTTTATCACACTACAGCATTACACAGTTATAGGCATGCCACAGAGATTACTGGGCTTCTCCTTTCCCAAAGGTGTATTTCACAGTGAATGACATCAGCAGTCTTGTCAAAGTAGGGCATTTGAATTGTAGTGAGTGTGACTAGCCTAAAAAAGCATTGCCCTCTACACAGACACACAGATACACACACACACACACACACACACACACACACACACACACACACACACACACACACACACACACACACACACACACACACACACACACACACACACACTTGCCATGTCTGGGATTAGAACTTCCTAGCTAGTTTATCATACTACAGCATTACACAGTTATAGGATGTGCCACAGAGATTACTAGGCTACTCTTTTCCCAAAGATGTATTTCAAAGTGGATGACATCAGTAGGCTTGTCATAGTAGGGCTATAAGGAGGGCAGTGTGTGTGCATGGGCCATAACCCATTCATCTAGATGTAAACACACCGCACACAGGCACATGCAGGTTTATATTCTGCAGGTACATGTATACAATGGATAGATGACCACTGCCTTGTACAGTCATGTTGCATAACTAGCACTTGCACCACAGAGTCTGTAATGCTGACAGATACCAGTGGCTAATTTCTTCAGTGAGTGACATTTACACATCATGTGGTTGTCGCCACTTGGCTGTGTGCTGGGTGGGATAGGCCAGATGATGGAAGGCTCTTTTTCCCTGTCAGTCTCTTCCACACATCTATGTATGTCTACTTTTGGCTTATTATAGTGTGTTGTCCTTGGATATATGTCTGTATTTCTATCCAATGTTTGTGCAAAGCATGACTGGTGCATACTGAGGAGTGTATGCACTAACATCTGCAACTGTCAGATATGTATGGTCCACTGTTGTTGGCAAACATGGGCATCACTTGGTTAAGTGTGTGAGCATGCCCAGTATGACCTTTCAGTATGTTGTCTGACATTGCCTTCATTTCTCTAAGTGTGCGAGTATAACCAGTATGCCCTTCTGTATTGAATGTGTGGATCCATTCCAGGTAGTTTGTACTCCAGTGCAGACCTTTCTGTTCTACACCTACAGGTAGAAAACTGTTTCTGCAGGATATCTGCAGATCAGTTGGCAATATGGGGTCAACATGTGCAAGGGATAGTGTGTACTGTAGATGATTGTGTCTGTGCTGCTTCTGCTACACGGTACTGGTGTTAACAGAGATATTCAGACATGTGTACTGTTATACACTGTCATGCTTTATGCCCTCAAGTACTGTCAGGTGGACATTCTTGCTCACAGTGATGTCATGGGGAACACAGGATGAATGCAGCTCTGTCCAGTATTGTGGGCAAATGCCTACATATTCATGGAAAGTTATGCCATTCTGGAGGGGGAGCTGTAGACACTTGCTGCTGGTTCTGTATATCCAGATCAGCACCTTGGTACAGTGCTGGCAGAGGATCCCATACTTGTATATCCATCAACATGACAGTATGGCCTTATCTTCCTGTGGCAATACCTCACAGCTGTACAGATTCACACAGGTTACCCAGAGGCAGGGGTCATAGGTCAGGACATTACCCCTATTGTGGTGTATGGGCAGGTTTGTAGCCACTCATTTATGTGTTTGCAGCCAGGGATAGTATGTGCACACGGCTTTGTCAGACCTTGCACATTCCATGCTGCCCATGCTCCCACCCCCCTCTATTATTCTATCCTCTTCCATACATTATGCATACATTCTCTGATACTTTCACTAAGGTTATCACCCCATCACAGCTGTGTTTTGGTGTTTCTTCCACAGCTCATTCAGTGGGACATGGTGGACATGTTACTGTGGTTTGTCCACATGGCCTTGCATATGGCTTATATGGAGTGTGTTATGTTGTTATTTGGGTGTCCATGACATAACATACATTGGCTGTACGGGTGAGACACAGGCCTTTTTCAGAGGCCTGTAGGCCATTTGGTGGTGATGCTGGCCAGCTGTAGCAGGCCATTGCATTCTGTCAGTCCTACAGTCCCAGACTCCCATAGAGTATATTCCCCTGGGGTGACAGGGTAGGTGTGCTAGGTGTTCATGCCAATACTTTCAATTAGTATTGATCAGGTGGTGTGGATGCTGGCAGGGTGCTACTTACAGCTAGGACAACACCTGCATGGGACACCTGCACTGCATGCTGCATTATTTCGCTATTGCCATACACAGGTGGGGTGGTCATATTTTATCCATTCCCAACAGCAGGGATACGACCAGAGAGGTACCTGTGGGTGGTGTTTGGGTGAGCTGGGTGCATGTGTGCTATGGACACTACTTGCATCTGACTCACAGATATGCATGGGGCATTCCAGTTATGCTGGCTTGTGCAGGGACATCAGCTGTTTCCCAATAAATCAGTCCTATCACCTTTGTGATCTGCAAGTGTTCGGCCAGATAACTCGGTATTAACTGCTACAAGCCCAGATAATGTGATGCATACCTGTATGTACAATTCCAAGGGTATGTCCATTTCATGGTTACACATTATATACTGTATGTCTGGGGTACATTTCCCTGTGTACTGCTTGTATATCTAGCCCAACAGTCATGCCATGTCCATCTTTCAGATGTTGACACATATTACCACCATACATTTACAATGGCTTACTGCTAGCATGTGTTATACTGGGGGGAATTGTCTTTGGCACTGCAGTTGTGAGGACTTGGCCCTGTCATCGGCAGTAGTGGGCAATGGCCACCAGGTCAAACCTCAACATGCATACATACTGACCAGTTTCACACAATATTAAACACACACCAACCTAACACACGCATACCTGCATATTGTACAAATTCTACAATCTAGCCTGCTGCCTTTGCCACCTCTGGTCATCTGTACTCCACTGGTATTATACCTACACATACATGTTGCTACATGTCTGCATCGGAATGGGGGGGCACACCTTACTGTTACTACATTTCTACATAGGATTTGGGGGGCACACCTGACTGTTACGTGTGTACATCGGATTGGGGGGGGCACACCAGACCGTTACTACATTTCTACATAGGATGGGGGGGCATACCTGACTGTTACTACATGTCTACATAGGATTTGGGGGGGCATACCTGACTGTTACTACATTGCTACACAGGATTGGGGGGCACACCTGACTGTTACTACATTTCTACATAGAATTGGGAGGTGCACACCTGACTGTTTCTACATTTCTACATAGGATTGAGAGGGTACACCTGACTGTTTCTACATGTCTACACAGGATTGGGGGGCACACCTGACTGTTTCTACATTTCTACATAGGATTGACACTTGTACACATTTGCTATGACTGTACTGGTATGTCAGGTACTCCATTTCATTCTGTTTTCTAACCTATCATGCTGGCTAGAGGCATATCAGTGTCCTACATGTCTTAGGTTTGATTGACCTACATATTAGTTTCTGACTTCCTACCCTTCAGAACTAACATCCCACTGCCTGACCTGATGTAGTCTGTCTGTGTAGGTCTGGGGGGGAGGTTACCTATAGGCATCATTCAGAGGCCTTAGCACAGCCTTTATTTGTGTTTGTCTACACCTGTCCTGCTGGCTGAGACTGTTGCTGGGTATGTGAACCTCCCTGACTAGCATGTGTGTGTCATATGGACACACATGTGGCCCAACACATTTCCTGTAGTGGGTTTTGTCACCATGTGTAGTACTGGCTACTATGGTGACAGCAGTATTTGTTACAGATCTCATGCTGCCACTATAGGTGTTTACTATCTGCTGGCATCCCATTCAGCCACCCGATTCCCTTGCATGCCCACATCCATACCATAGATACAGGTAACAACACATACTACTCCATTTGGCAATTGGTAAGGAGAGTGACTTACCTTGTGGCTGTGCCAGTATTGCAGATGGTGCTGGAGGGCTGCCTATGTTGGATGCATATAGTACACTCCCTATACATGGTTGAGCCCAGGTAGTGTCATGTTTGGCATCCCTTTTACTGTATGTGTGAGTCCCTCCTGTGTCAGTGTATGTGCTATGTGTTGCTTCTTTGCCACGGCCAGGGCATACTGGGCATGCCTCCTTCTGCCTACTGGGGCAGGCTCAGGCTGTTCCTCCTCTGAGTCACTCTGTGCCTGTGCAGGCCTTGGCAATGGTGGGGAGCTGTGTGGCCCTGCCCTGTGTTGTTCCTGCTGCAGCTGTTTCCACAGGATCATATTGTGTAGCATGGCACATATGATACGGATGTGGCCAGGCACTGGAACTGTGACTTGCGCATCCCAAACACATGCTCTATTACAATTCTGGTCTGTGCGTGTGCCTCATTATGGAGTTCTTATTTGGGTGTGTGTGCATTTCTGATGGGTGTCATCAGCCATGGCTCCAGTGCATAACCAGCATCCCCCACTAGGTGACCATAAGGGATGTCCCCACTGGCAAATGTCTGGTACAGCTGTGTCAGATGCCAGATGTGGGAATTGTGATAGCTTCCAGGGCAGCCAGCACACACATTCATTATAGTGCCCTGGGCATCACACACAACCTGGCAGTTGATGGAGGGGAAGCCCTTGCAGTTGATGTAGACCCTACCCCGCTCACCAGCTGGTGCTTTGATGCATATGTGCATGCAGTCTATAGCACCCACTACCTCAGGGTATTCTGCTATTTGGTGGAAGAGATACATATTGCTGGCCAACGCCTCACAGGTGTTGGGGAAATATACGTGCTCACTGGCATGTGCTGACATGGCATCCAGAAACTGGTGGCATACTCTGGATGCTGATGCCTGTAAGATCCCTATGATATCCCCAATTGGCCTTTGGAAGGTATCTGTAGCTAGTATTCTTAGACCTACACATACCTTGGTATCCACTGGGATGGGTTCCCCTCTGTTAGTTCTGTGTGTGAGGGGAGGCTGGCACAGCTCAACAGTTTGCTGTAGGAGGTCCCTGTCCACCCTATAGCACTCCACTATCTCCAGCTCATGTAGCCCCTGGTAGGTCACCCTGGGTCTGTACAATCTTCTCTGTCTCTTTACTGTGGGTTGGTCGACAGCATTCTCATCCTCACCACCCTCAGCCTCTTCCACATGTTGTTGTATGATAGCTATTGTAGCCCCTATCATTTTGTTGCTTTTGTTTGTTAAAAAATCCCCACTTGTATACACCGGTGGTTTAGAGTATGTGGGAAAAACCAGAGGGAAAGGTGTTTGCATAGTTTATAGTAGTGTTCTGGGCTGGGCTGCTGCCTGTGTAATTGGCTGCTTTTGATAAATTTCACCTGTTAGCTATGCTAGTTCTCCTTGATTACCCTCCTACTGCTGTTTTCCCATCTCATTGCCTTCCTGTTTAAGCCTGGGGGTGCACCGTGCAAACACAGTGCTCATATGTGCACAGAGCTGCTATTTCCTGGTTTACTTTTTTTTCCTTTAAAATCTGGTGAGCTGCGCTCACACCCGCTTAGGCAATGTAAAGAGTGCTAGGCAGCCTCAGTCACACCCCCTTGCTTAGCTCTGCTAAGCTAAGGGAAACCCGAGCCACAGGGCTCCAATCAACTTACAGTATGCCTGACACTCCCCGATGATGTCAGCTAACTCCTAGGCTTGTACCAAGCTATTCCTGCTCTTACACTGTTGGGTGCTGACTAGCATACAGGGGAAATCTGGGATTCAGTATCATTCCCCTCATTTGCATAGGATTGCCTGCTGATGTATAGTTACAGGTCCCACACTGAGCCTCCCACCTTAGCAACCACTATTCACTGGCCATGTTGTCTTTTGCCTGCCATTGAGTATAATAGCAAAATAAAGATTTTGGTTGGAATGCTTATTTTAGGCTTTTTTTAAAATTTTTCACCCGATCCCGTTTGCGCACCGCTGCCCTACGCTTAAACAGCTGAGATCAGCTAAAAAAAAAATAAAAGTTGATTTTTTTTATTTTTGCAACTGTTTTCCATGCCAGTGGCCATATATTTGGCCATAGGCATGCGTTCTACTTAATATCCAACCATTATTTGGAGCTGTCATGGCTCCGTTTTGCAGATTGCGGAAATGTACTCGGTTACTGGCCGAGTACATTTCTACAGATCACACTAGTCCTGCATGGCCGGCTTCCAGCTTCCTGGATCGCAAATTCACCTCATTGGCATAGATTTCACCTGCAAATGGGGTAATTTGTATACAGGGCTGAGTCCGTGCAGGACTAGTGCAGGAGCGCTCGTGCACATCCTTCCAGCTTATTCCTGGATCACATGGCAGACATATTGCCTGCTGGAGCTCCTGCACTAGTCATGCACACTGTTTAGGGCTTGCTGAATCTGGGGTGTTGTCTTTTTATTTATATAATAAGCAGTTGTATAATGTGAATAATAAAACAAGTTAGTAAACATATTTTTGATGGATTACTGAACACTGACAATCTGACACCCTATCCAATGAAGTTTTTAAACAATTAATATCATAATTAATTGGAACAGTCTTAATCTTTGTTATGACTTTTGTACTGTTTAAAGCATTTTTATTTTGTACTATTTAAAGAATATTTATGTTTTTGTAAAAATTGTATAGTAGGAATTGCGTTCCTTAATAGTAGAAAACCTCAAAGCAATTTAAAGAAATTCTGAATGTTCTTCCTGTGAAGTAGCTAAAAAAATCATTAAGCTCTACCATACCAGCCTTCAAATGGACTCTCTCCAGAATTCCAAAATGTTCTTATTTACATTCCATAAATTGTTATTTTAGTAAGAAGCAAGACCTTCAAATTCCAGTTCTTATTGCTACAATGAAGGTTGACAAATAACTTAATTGTGATTTTGTTTCAGCATGTGAAAACTGGTGCTACTCACTTTAAATAATTCACATCAACAGTAAAACTCTTTATGCATGCATGAATGTACATGTTCATTATGTGACATGTCAGTTTGAGTAGGTTTGGATAAATTTGTTTAGCATCAGCCAACATCACAATTTTGATAATTGAATACTATATTGTCTAGTTTACAAATGTCACCTGAAATTGTTTTTAGAGCAAATACTTTGAATGCTTAATTTTATAAGAATCTGAAACATAAATAGAAATCCTAGCGTAAAAATAAACAACTCATTTGTCGAATAACAGTGCCAAAGGTAATAAACAGAATATGGATAACTTTTCAAAGTAAGCTATAATGCTCTTATATGTAGACAAGTCAAACAGTATATTTAAAGGAGGAACAGCACATTCTGACAGAATGTATGACTGCTCCATTATATTACTGTAGAAAGTGCCTTGATGAGACAGTTAAAGAGCAACCGTCTTGATAATGAGTGACAGTGAAGAATGTGTATAGTGACATCCACAGAAAGAGTATCCAAGCTATAACCATACATGTGGCATTAAATGAAATACATCTATGATTTGTCAGAAGACTTCCAATATGGGTGAAAGCATTTACTGGATTTTAGATTTTCTCTGGATTAAAATGTTTCCCTTGCATCCTCCTTTCATGCTTTATGCTTCGCTTGATAACTAGTTTGGTATGTAACTTCACAGAAGGTTTTAGCCTGTTTTATACATATGTACATTTCTGTGTGGAGGGTGTGTGTGTTCATGAGTACACGTGTGTATACATAGACAGTTCTGAGTGTATGTAGGCTATAACTGTAACATAGACTAATGCATTAACCCTTTTTTCACCAAGTAAACTCACTAGGCTGAAGTCATTCTTTTTAGGGCAGTCTGAAAATATTGTCTGATTTAGAAACATCTATGTAACCCAATATGCAACTTCTCTTTAGACAGTGGCATTAAAGCAGCAAACAAGGGACCCTGGGCTAATCAGAGGTGGATGAGTGAGTGCAATAGCAGTTTCTAACACCAGAGATTCTGCACAGAGTCACTTTAATTTACTGTTTATGGCAATATAAAAATATGCTCATACTGTATACATTTTGTGACATTATAGCTTACACATAATTAATGGAAGTAGTGGATTTCACCTATCTGTCAGTATGACCATCTCAGTCTGGCTATGGATGATACAGGATTTATTCATACCTGCCAGTGTTTACCCTATGGAGAAAGTCTAAGCAGATAAATATCTATGTGTTGCATAGATCATGTAGCATCCATTGTCTAATGATGACTATTAGTATTGGCATAATAATAATAAAAAGTCTTTAACTAACTCTCTTGCACAGTCACACTCTACAATCTCACTTTGTATTTTTGCTCATGACTCAGTGGGGATTTCTTTTTTCAGTTTAAGAGTACTCTGGTTTGCTGGTTAGGTTATTTCTTTTTATGGTGGCAGGGCATACCCCATCAGCTCAAACAAAAACTCCCTTAATAAATAACTGGTGCAGTTGCATCCCAGGTGGACAAGTTCATTATTCAAGTTTGAACTGGCAAATTGAAAGGCATAACAGGGCAAAGATGAGAGATGTGTCATAGTCGCTGACAGAGGGAATGACACTAGTGATGACGTTCATATACCTTACCTGTCTATCCTTCTTCTTATAGGCCAACATCTATATTTAGGTATGGTTTAAGAGCTATACCACCCTCTACCACTAAAATAGCAATGCTAGACAAACCCAGCTACATGTTTAGCCTAAACACCATTCTGAACCCTGATCTCCACCAGGACATCCATGAACTGTATGCTGTAATGTTCAAAAGTTATCCATAAGTGTCCATATGGGCAGGGGCAAGCAGGCTGAGTCTCTTCTCTGTCATCTCCTCTCCAACTCCCACCCACACCATCATGCCAACTTCGTCAGGTGCCTGACTTGGTAAAACTGAACTGTGATCACCTGGGTCACAGCCACAACTTCATCTATCTACCCCAGTGCAGCTAGTGGAGATGCCCTCTGTTGGGTATGTGTACATGCGCACATTTACATCTGTACACTCAGGCATATATAGTATCTTGGTGCTGCTTAGTTACTGCACCACAGGTACTATATCATTAAAACATGTTGTCATACTTTTTGTATGAATTTTAAAACATTTTAATGGGCAGACATCTTTATGTAGATTCTAATAACCATTGTAATTTTGAAGTGGAGATATCATACATTTTTTGAAATACATAATAAATACAACCTGTCAACTATTATAATTGCAATAAGATCAGCTTCATTCACTTCTTTAGTTGAATGGATGGCACTTTGAACACTTTAAATACAGATTTGCTCTTAATCCCATGTCCTGATTATTGGCCGTAAAGGATATAATTATTTTGGAAGTTTAATTGTCTAAGGGTTTAAAGCTGCTTTCAGGCACTAAATTACCATGCAATCAATATACTTCACTATCAAAGCGACCTGTATTGGAAAGAAACTATGTTATTTCAGAGCAGCAGTTTGTGGATTGTACCTTAAATCATCTGTTGTGTAGACAGTGTCAATATGTATAACTGAGGGGAAAATTGAGGCAAAGCCTCTTACATGGTGATGCAAGGGGAAGCATCTTCCTTGCAAAAAAAAAAAAAAAAAAAAACATTTCTTTGGTGATACAGGGGTATTTTATATTGGTTAGTTTTATATCATGTGCTGACATTTCATTTACATCTATTTTTTGGTTAAAATCTCTTGTATTCTTGAAGTAGGTGCTTTTTATTTCACATAGATTTTGCTAGTCTGAATTTGATGTCCTGACTTTCATCTGCATGGCTGTTGATTTAAAAACATGAATAATTATGGCCCACCAGTCTTGATTTGCCAATCTTTTAATTTATAGCTTATTTGTTTTATGGTTTACAAAGCCCTCAGGAAACTGAGTACATGCTTCTCACTGTCAAATATATCAGTAATATTTTTTCTGACCCCCCCTTACAACAAAACAAAAGGAGGGCACCTTATACCATGCTCTGCTTTGCATTTACAGTCCTCTCCACTGATTTTATCCCTCTCATCCTCACAAAGACTCCTCTACCTCTATGCTGATTTTCATTATTACTGTAGTCCCATTAGCTTTCCTCTCCACTACACCAAAGCAACACCTTTTGCCATTGTTTTTCACAAGTTCTGAATCCTCGTCTGAATTTATTCTCTTTTAACTTGTCTATTGCTTCCAAATTAATCCTTTTTACATTTACACTATGCACGTTTCCCTTTTGTTTCTCTCATTTTCTATTCATTTTGTAATAAGCGCTTACTTTACCACAAAAATCACATTAAACACTTTTTAATTCAACAAAATTCTACTTCTCATTGGTCTACACCTGATTCCCGTATATTTCCATGATTTTTCCAACCTTCATTCAGATTTTCATAGCACATCTTTATTTCCATATTTACAAAACGTGTAGATGAAACACCTGTTTTCCTACTGCATGTTTCCATCAACAACAACCATCTGCTTTTTTATGCTCCCTTTATAAGAGTGTTTTTTCCCCAACACCTTTATAGAATTATCACTTGTGACATAGGCAAATTTACATTCATATAAAAGTAATCAAACTATATTAACAAAACAAACATTATATTTCACATATGTTGTAATATATCATATAAACTAAGCAATATTACATAACGTATTCAATTCTTGCCTTTTTTAAAACAAGAAACATCTTTATTAAACCATCGCTTACTACATAGGCAATCATACATTTATATAAATGAAAAACCACACTGACACAATCCTAGTTGCAAGCATTTTACATCACAATCCATACTGACTCACTCTCAGTTGCAAACATTATACATCTCTTATAATCTATCCAATCTTTTTCACTCAAACATTACATACCTTATTTAAGTCCTGCCACCTTTTAAACTTCATTCCTCCCTTGTATGTATTGTTCTCACAATTCACATTTTCAAAGTAGTTTACTCCTGCCCTTTTCTAAAGATCTCAATTCCAGTTGTTTCATCTCTGTTACTAAATTCACTACTTCCAGTATAGTTGTTTTAAAGTTTTATTTCCATTTTCTACTAATTGTTTTTTTGACAGCCACCAGCTCTTCCAATGTTAATTCCTTTCTAGTTTTGTTGAGGTCATTCACACCACCCACTCCCCTTTCTTTAGATCTTGTCACAAACCCTTATATTAGACTGGCCATTCTTCTGTAGTCTGACCACTCATTACCATGCATTCCTGTTCTTTCTTCCTTTCTTCTTTTCTTCTGTCTCCTTGAATGTATAAATTATTATTCCCTTCCTTTCTTCAGTAAAAGCCATTTGTCCAGCCTTTTTAAATCCTTGCCTTTTAAGACTTTTGCTTTATTGTACAACTTATTGTCTTTTAATTTTGCCAGTCTATTAATATTGTTGCCAATCTTTACTCCCATATACTTTTCTCTAAATTTCAACATTCCTCCTTCATATTTAAAGTGAGTAGCACAAGCCTTCTCATGCTGAAAAAAGGGCAACAATATGGTTAATTGTTAACCTCTGTTACAGCAATAAGAGATTGTATCTGTTTTCCGTATTTTCTATAAATTATCACTCTTTTCTGCAAGTCTGTTTCCTCTTTTCAAGTTTCCCCAAACCCAGGCCTTCCTTCTCTTCTATACCTCACTGTTGATCAACTTTAAATGTTACTCCACATTCTAAGAAACACAGAAGTCCACAGCACCCTTTTTCTCTCATTCACTTGAACCTTGTCTTCCAAATTGTGCACTATAAATATCTCAAATAACTTCTGGATTGCTGTTATTTCTGCTCTTCTAACATTCAGTGGAATATGCTTCACTATATCTGTTACTAAGAACATAATAATTATCCTAACTGTGTTAATCTTCCATATTAAGGGAGTTGGCATAATGGTTAAGGTGTTCACCTTACAGTCATAAGCTGCAGGATTTGATTCTTACCCTTGGAAAACATGGCTAGGCTTAATAAGGCCCCCTCTATTCAATAGCCTAGTAGTTACCTATTAACATATTTATTTCCCATTTGTTGTCCCAAGTTATAACCAATGTTCAGTTTCAGTCTTCCCTTCCCTTCCCTTCTCTTCTCTTCTCTTCTCTTCTCTTCCCTTCTCTTCTCTTCCCTTCTCTTCTCTTCTCTTCTCTTCTCTTCTCTTCCCTTCTCTTCTCTGCCCTTCTCTTCCCTTCTCTTCCCTTCCCTTCTCTTCTCTTGCTTCTCTTCTTTCCTTCCTTTCTCTTGCCTTGCCTTCTCTTCTCTTCTGTTCTGCTCTCCTCCCTTCTCTTCCCTTCCCTTCTCTTCTCTTATCTGCCCTTCCCTTCTCTTCCCTTCCCTTCTCTTCTCTTCTCTTCCCTTGTCTTCTCTTCTCTTCACTTCACTTCTCTTGTCTTCTCTTGTCTTCTCTTCTCTTCTCTTCTCTTCCCTTCTCTTGTCTTCTCTTCTCTTCTCTTCTCTTCCATTCCCTTCCCTTCCCTTCTCTTCTCTTCTCTTCTCTTCTCTTCCCTTCCCTTCCTTCCCTTCCTTCTCTTCCTTCCTTCCTTCTCTTCTCTTCTCTTCTCTTCTCTTCTCTTCTCTTCCCTTCCCTTCTCTTCCCTTCCTTCCCTTCTTCCTTCCTTCCCTTCTCTTCTCTTCTCTTCTCTTCTCTTCTCTTCTCTTCTCTTCTCTTCTTCTTCTCTTCTCTTCCCTTCCCTTCCCTTCTCTTCCCTTCCCTTCTCTTCCCTTCCCTTCCCTTCTCTTCTCTTCTCTTCTCTTCTCTTCCATTCTCTTCTCTTCTCTTCTCTTCTCTTCTCTTCTCTTCCCTTCCCTTCCCTTCTCTTCCCTTCCCCTCCCTTCTCTTCCCTTCCCTTCCCTTCCCTTCTCTTCTCTTATCTTCCATTCCCTTCCCTTCCCTTATCTTCCATTCCCTTCCCTTCCCTTCTCTTCTCTTCTCTTCTAAAACCTCTGTTATTAAGAAAGGACTAGGGATACCAAAAGGGATAGAAGGCATTCCTGCACTGCACCATAGTTCTTTGTACCTTCACTTCTGTTATTATCCATTTAGTGACACCCTTATTGGAAGCTTGTACTACACTACCTTTACTCAATACTGAAACACTTTTCCTGTAACAACTTCCTCTGGGACATTAAAAAAAGAAATTCACCCTGAATAATCAAATGCTTTCTTTGTACTAGAGAGAAATATACCTTGATTCTCTTTCTCTTCCCTGTCCATTTCATTTGTCAAAGCGAGCATGAGTTATTCATAAGCTGCTACCCCCTTATAAATACTACCTGTCGTTCTTGCTTTTTTAAATTATCTTCTTAAGTCATTTGTCAGTCATTACCTTAATATCCGTAATCAAGTACTAAGTAGGGCTGTAACTATGATAATCTTTTGCCTCCTCAATTCCCCTCTAATAAAGTGATAACCTTAGCTAGCCTCATTGATTCTGGTGTTCTTGTCTCCTGAGTACATCTGCGAAATATCCTTAACACTTCCTCTTTCATTTTTGTATTCTTGACTGATACTACTCACCCATGAAATTATTCATTCTACAATGTCTGAACTACCACTAAAATATCATCTTGCTCAGCTGATTTACCTCAATGTTTCTTACCTACCCGCATTTTCTTACCCTCATTACTTAGAAGAGTTCCCTTACAAGATCCTTCTGTCTCTAGTCTTTGGTTTCATTTTACCTAGTTTGATTTACTTTTCTGTACAGATCTCATGAAAAAAACATTTACTTCTCTTCTTATGTCTTCATTCCTTATATGTTTATCATACTATTCATTGCAACAGTCATTCTGTCTTGAGATATCTTGTGTGTAGATAGCATGAATGGCTGCCCTGACTTCTAGAGCTGTTCCTTTCCCCAAGGCTTACAATACCTTCCTACCACCATCATGCAAGGACATCGGCAGCATAAGTATAGAAAGAACATCATCTGATGTTATCTCCAGATCTTTCATGAGGTGCAGTTTGCTACCATGGATGGCCTCAGCATCATTGGTCCATTAGTTCTCCTGCTTCCAGATGACAGATAAGTACCTTGTAGGAGATTTTCTTGTCTGTTGTTGTATATTGTTATGGATATCTCATGTCTGATAGTGACACAAAATCAGGATCTTGTTTTTTTTTTAATCCATAACTGCATTGTTTGTAGGAAACAGATTCCATATAACAATTTCCACTTCCTTTGTTTGACCTACCTCACCTCATAGCATGATGTAGACATGTGTCTGCATTATGCTAGTTTCATACTGAGGACAATCAAAAACAGAGCTTGATCTCTCTGGTAGCCCACAGTGAAAAAAGAAATGCTTGCCTAGTTTCAAGCTGTTAGAGTATTGGCCAAGGACTCTGCAAAACTTCCACTGAAGAAAACACACTCCAATAAAAACATGGCTAGAAACATCAGAAGACTGAGGACAGCCCGCTGGATGATTCACATTTCTCTAAGACTAATGATTCTGGATGTGGTGATGTAATTTTGCAGTCTCCATCTTTGGAGTTGGTGTCTGCTATGCCATCTGGCACGACTATTCTGTACTGGCTTTTTGTATATCCTCCTGGACTGAAGACTCTATCTTGCTTTTCAGTACTGAGGGGTCATGGTATCAGAGGCTCATGTCCTTGTTTCTGGGGGCATGGTTAGGATATGTTTGACAAGGTCCACAGGGAGTGGATTGAGGTTTGGTCACCTGCCCATGACCTCAGACCTTGAGGCTGGTTATTTGCAAAGCCACAAATTACAAATAAACAAAGATTGGTCTAGTGGTAACCTTTTTTCTTCAGTGTAGGTTGGAGAGAACCTCAGTCCGTAACACTTCCAAATCTTTTTCCCAGCAACTTTTTCAGCTGGTGGAAGATATTATGCCTTTTCCTCAGCCCAAATAACCAACAATAGAAATGTCCAAAGTGTTTGGTGCCCCTTCAAGGAAAAAGAAGGATGAAAGCTTCTGTAGAGTATTCTCTTCTCAATTTTTTTTTATGTTTCAAATGTATTTGAATGAATTCCATAATATTCATACATACAATCTTAAATAACTATGTACACTATTTACATTAGCCTGACAGTATAACAGATCTTAATGTATACAGTTGCTTTATATGTATGTCCAATCCATTATCAGAGTGTCTGATCAATTATTATATAGTGTCACTCAACGATAAGACTTATCCCCAAGGGTTGTTGATAAATGGCTTTGGATAAATTCTTAGTTCTTTAATTTTAATGTCCAATAATGCTGTAGTCTTCAGTAGGCTGTAGAAGTCTTCCAAAGTTGGTATTGTGTTTGTATTCCATCTTCTTGTTATACACTTCCTTGAAATTGCAAGTATAGTCCATACTAGATATATGTTTGACCTATTCAAATGAGGACCTTCATTCACATTTAATAATACAAGAGCTTTAGTTAAATAAAATGATTCATTAAATAAAGCTTGTAGAAAGTTATTAATACCATTCCAAAATGCCTTAATTTTAACAGAGTCAAAGAAAATGTGGCTCCAATCTGCATTGTGTATTTGCTGACATCTCCAACATATTCCTTTTATGGAAGAACTAATTTTACTGATTCTATCTGGGGTTAAGAATGCTCTGTGCACACGTTTCCAATTAAAAACTTTCCAGTATTGTGTAAAGGATGTATATTTTATCGATAGTAAGATATTTGTTTTAATATCTTCAGTTAACTGTATTGAGTGTCCTTTTGTTATATATTTACAATATGAGGTTTTGGGTGTTGTTTTATAGTGCATCAAAATTTTCTAAAATTTTGAAATACTGTTTCCCATGTCAAAGTCATTATATATGATTTCATATATGTAGTTTATAAATTTAGGCATTTCTTTAAATGAAGACTTGTTAATTATTCTTCTTAAATCTTGCGAATATGACGGAATACTCTGTAAGGTTAGCCAGTCCTATTGTGGAATTTTGTATGTTGTTTTTATTACTTGCATATCTAAAACTTTTAGTTCTTTGATACATTGGAGCCAACAAACAAATCCTTTCTGTTCCCAGGAATTAATAATTTCTCTATATATTTTATGTGGAAAGCTCTGTGTGACTATAAATGGTGTTAAAAGATCAAACCAGATTTTTAAATTTATATTTGCATTAATAATTGTCCTAAATGAGTCAATGTAATAATTAATCATACGAGTTTTAGTGGGTTTAGTTATGTTATATTGCATACTAATACATAATATGTGCCATGGCAAATTGTTTTTATCTGTTATTTGAAATGTTTTTTGTAAATCAAATTCATTTATTGATATTACAGTTAGTAATTATTTTCAATTTGCAGAGTAATTTGGACTTATCCAATCTGAGATTGTTTTAGATATTCATAGGTTCATAGGTTGGTACTAGGCTATCGGCCCTAGGGCCTATACAAGCCTAGCCATAACAATTCTCTGGATATTTCTTCCCACAATATTTACTTCCCTGGACCCCTGTCTAGCAGGGTGACTGACATGATCCCCAGGGTGAATTTCCGATCTCCCATCCAATCGTCAAGGTTTCTTTTGAAGAGGGCCAAGGAGGCGCTCTGCTTGACCTGTATGGGCAGTCTATTCCAGAGTTTGGGGAGTCTCTGGGTCAGGAGCCTATCCCTCCAGCATGTTTTGTTCATTGTGATGACAAGGTTTAGATCCCTGGAGCATGTGGTTCTGAGGGATTGGGATTTCTTTAAGTGGAGCATGTCCAACAGCTCAGGGTTTGACATGGCCTTGTATGTTAAGCAGAGATCACCTCTGAGTAGACAATATGTGACAGAGTATAGCTGGAGTTTTTTTAGACAGTTAGCATATGGCATCTGCTTTAGGCCTGTGATTCTTTTAGTGAGGTATTTCTGCAGTCTTTCCAGCTGTTGCAGATGTCTTGTGAGGTACATACCAAACGGGGCGTTATACTCTGTAATGGGTCTAATGAGAGATGAGTACAGTGGAACAATGACCTCCTTTTTTTCTGGATGAAAATCCCTTAGTGATGAGGTGTGCCACAAAGAAGGATTTCTTGACTGTTGTGGCAATGTGGTTATCAAAGGTGAGACCACTGTCCACCTGTGTCCCTAAGTCTCTCATCACACTTTCAATGTTTAGTGCATTGCCACCTATGTGGTAAGTCATGGGTACATGTTTTTTTCCAAAGGGGATAACTATACATTTCGTGGCATTAAGCTTGAGCCCATGGCTCTGGCACCAAGCATCTGTTTCTGTAAGGCCCTTTTGTAGAATATCCACATCATTTGGGGATTCAATAATGGCTCCCAGTTTGCAATCATCTTTGAACTTTGTTAGCCAGAGTCCCTTAGTGTTGGCATGCACTTCAGAGAAGTAGATGCCAAACAAGAGTGGTCCCAGGACTGAACCCTGAGGTACTCCACTTGTCACTTGTCTGGAGCTGGATTTGGAGTTGGCTACTTTTACAGTCTGGGTTCTGTCAGTAAGCCAGTTGTCAACCCATCAAGTGATGTAGGGATTTATGCCCAGCTTAGTAAGTTTATCTATGATTCCAGAGTGGGGGAATGTATCGAAGGCCTTGGTAAGATCCAGATAGGCTGTGTGGACTGCCTTACCCTCATCCACAGCTCTGGAGACTGATTCAAAGAAGTCAATCAGGTTCAGAAGACAAGATCGGCCCTTCACAAACCCAAACTGGGTGGGGTCCAGTGTTTGAAGGTTGCCAATGTCTTTGTTTATAAGTTCCATGATAATGCGTCCCATGCCCTTGCAGATCAGGCTCGTCAGACTGATGGACGGTAGTTCTGGGGATCCAAGGTGGATCCCCCCTTGTAGAGTGGGATAACTGTAGCTGTGCACCACTCAGTGGGCACAAAGCCTGAGGTAAGGCTATGATTAAACATGACACTTAGGTGAGGTGCCAGTTCATTTTGTAGTTCATGTAGTACACAGTGCAGGATGTCATCTGGTCCCACGGATGCTGTATTCTTAGCATTGGACAGTGCGGTTTCTACCTGTGTGGCTGTGATTACCAGAGTTTGGCAATCTTTTGGTATTGAGATGGGCCCTTTAGGGGATGAGAGGGGGGTGAAGTTGGCACTAAATTGATCTGCCAGCATATTGGCAATAATCTTGGGATCAGTATATTTAATGCCATTCTGTTGCAGCTCAGAGCAGATTTGAGCATTGCCATTTAAATTATTGACATAACTATAGAATGCCTTGTGGTTGTCTCTGGAATCTTTGGCAATTTTATTTTCATAGCTAGCTTTTGAGGATTTTATGCAAGATCACAAAAAGAGATGTGCATCTAGATATTATGGAATTAAAATGGCAAATGTTTGTAAATGCTTCCCATTACCCTGGAATAAATTAAATGATTACTATTTTGAGTATTTTAAAGTTGAGTAACATAGGGTAAATGAGGGACAAATACATTATTGTTGGCAACCCAACATTATTATTTATTATTTATATATATTTTTCATGAAAATAATGACGTTTCTATGTTAAAGTTTTTAATCATAACTTGTGAATGTTTTTGTCTGTTTTAAATGCATTTTTGATGGTTTTAACAATCAGTGATTTAATGTAATTGTTTAATTAGGGTGGAGTATAAATAGAGCTGGATGTCTGTGTTTAATATTGTTCTGAGGAAGTCCCTTTAGTGGGGAAGAAAGCACTCAACATTATCTGTAATAAATCGTGGTTTCCAAGGTGGTTGTCTTGTTCTTTCTGGTTTTTGGATTTTATGAGGGATCTCACCTTCTTACTGAGGCTGGTAAGGGAGTTTTTTGCATCCTGGGATTTTCCTCTTTTCTGGAACAGTTTCTTCCTTTTGTTGTATAGTTTGTTTATAGCAGGGGACTTGCAGATTGGCTTTATTTTTTTGGAGGAGAGCATCTTGGTTCTATTTGGGATGGCACGACTCATGCATGAGTGGATGTGCTCGTACAGTGCCTTAGTGTAGGATTCAGCAGTCGAACTTTCAGATCCCATCTGCATGGGTGTCATGAAGCTTGTCACTTCTGACTTGAGTAGCATGAAGTTGGCTTTGGAGAAGTTTTTTACGGAGGTTTCCTTACTGCGGGGTGGGGGCGGGGATGAAATGTAAATGTCAAAGGTTATTTGCTTATGATCAGACCTGACCAATGAGGGGGTGACCACTGGTGTGGAGCATCTATCTCCCATGTTGGTAATGACCAGATCTAGGATATTGGAGCCCCTGGTGGGACAATGGATTAGTTGATCCAGGGCATTGGAATTTATGAATTCCAAGAACCGTTGGGAAAAGGTGTTGGTACCCAAGTAGTTTTCCCAGTTAATGGCAGGGTAATTGAAATCACCCAGTATTAGGGTGTTTGGTTGTATCTTAATATTTTCCATTATGCTTAGAAAGGTGTAGTGAGAATCTTGGGGCATGGTGGGGGATCTGTAGCAAGCTAAAGTTTGGATTGCAGTTAGTGTTAGTTGCACCTGGAGAATTTCAGATGCATTATGTTGGGCAACTAGCCTGGAGGTGTGAATGTCCTTGGTGGATATGGACAGTCCTCCACCTTTAGTGTTTTGGTCTTGGCTTTTGGCTGAAAAATGTGGTAAGAGTTGTAGCCTGGTATTGAAGGTGTGCTCTCTGGAGCCTTGAACCAGGTCTCAGTTACTGCACAGATATCGATGTTCTCTATTTTTAGGAGTGCCTCGAGAGAGTGCTTTTTGAGGTTTAGACTTCTAGCATTGAGTAGCATTACCTTCAGATTGTGCATGCTTGTATCTGTTACAGTGGTTGTTTTGTCCTTTGAACCTTGCCTAAAAATGGCACTATAGGAGTGGCAATAGCTTTAGCCAGTAACCTGAATTCCAGGGGTGACATGTGCAGACCATCTCTGGCAAAGCATCATGGTTTGTCAATCATGTCTTCCCAGGCAGACAGATACTGGATCCCCTTTGAATGACACCAGAAGCTTAGACAATTGTTGAAGTCAATCATTTTGTCCTTATACTGCTGTATCATTCTGGGTGAACGCAGGATGCTACTCAGGGCTAGGGTCATACCTCCCTGGGCCACATGAAACGAGACGTCTTCCATGTCTCTTTTCATGTAGTCCAGGGAGGTATGTCTCAAGTCATTCACTCCAGCATGGACAATGACAGAGTCATATTTGTACTTGTTGTGGAGTGACTTGAGTGCATGCATTATGTGGTGGATCCTGGCACCCGACAGACAGCTGACTGTAATTTTCTCCTTGTTCAGCCTGGTGAGTGGGATATCAGTGTGCCTGACTATAGAGTCACCTATGACTATAGTGTTGGGTACATTGTCTTGCCTTAGGGGCTGTTGTTGGGTGGCACACTGGTGTTGTAAGCTATGTGTCACTTTGGTTGTGATTGGTGTTTGTTTGCATTTCAGCTTCGGAGGTCATTGTTGCTTGGGCAGTTAATGTCAAGGGCCTCCGCATATGTGGGTTTAGTGTTGCTATGTGTGGGTGTTGATGGTGTGGGTTTTGAAGGGCTATGTATTGCTTTAGGTGTAGTGCAGGTGTTAACCTTATCCTCTTGACTGTCTAGCACAATCTTGGTCGGAGAGAGCTTTGCTTCCAGTTTGGCTATGTAAGTGCATCTCTCGCAGGTTGTAGTGTTGGGTCGTAGGAGGAGAGGGTTGTCTGTGTACATGAGGCAGTTGCCGCATTGCCCCAGTATGCCCAGATTCAACAAGTGGACAGGAGAAATCACCAGAAACTGACCTTGGGCATGCCTATTTAGGTGCTCTTTTTTTAAAGTACAAGAGCTGTTTTCCCTTACCTTTGCAAGGTACTTTGCAATTATAGGCTGTTTAGTGCCTACGATTAATTTCTCCTTATTGACAAGGAAAGTTGAGTGCTTGTATCAGTTTCAGGCTTCCTAGCGCTTTCCAGCAGGTTCTAGAGCAAGTGCTAGTCACAGGGGTTCATATTTTAGTGCTACTACTAAGAAACCAGCTAGTTCTAAGGGAAAATTTGAAGAGCAGACTTTCTGGCACCTGGAATAGTTTAACTATAGCCCCACGGTGCTGCACGATGTGAAAAATGCACAAACACATGTGTTTTTAAGCCAGAAAGTTGAACGGGTTAGAAATCAGCCCCAAAAGACTAATAAAAGTGCAATTTCAGACCTGGAAACCACTCCTCTAGTGTTAGGCAGTACAATGTTCACCAGTCCCACTGGTAAGCAGTAGGACTTCCCTCTACCACAGCAAGGTCTGGGTAGCTTTGAACACAGAAAATAAAGTCCTGAGACAAGCAAAGCCTAGGATCTGGACTATACTGGCTAGGAAAGGTGGGAAATGAGCAAACAAGATAGTATTTTTTTTTGTTAAAACAGGCTAAACAATGCAATAATACAGTAAATAAACACAGAAAAGGCTATCTCACTTGAGTGTATCTAGTCTATATATACAGAGAAGCCTATATATACAGAAAAGCAGCTAAAACACACTTAATTCAGATGCAGTGCAACCTAGACCACTTGAGTTGTAGCAATATTAAGGCAAATACAGTTTTAATAAATGCACTAAAATATACTCTATATTTCCAAATTGTTTGAGAAGCACAGTCAGAACACAAGGAAATTTAGGCAATTTTTTTTAAGAAAGGGAGAAAGGAGGAACAGAAGGCCTTCTCAGATGTTCTCTCTGTTTTAGGTAGAATGAGCTAATGACACTAGACTGGGTGAAGTGTCCCAGATCAAATTTACAGTAGGGGTGGGCAACTGCAAAGCCAAGACGTATAACAACAAGACACCAACAGGGAGGGAGGGTGGGGTCCAATACTAAAGCTATTAGCCTACACTCTTAACACTACAGAATTTTTTAAATTTTATTTATTTATTTATTTATTTTATTTTACATTTGTTGAACGGGATAGTCCGACTGGATGCATGTCCATTTTCAGCGGAGGCCCGGAGAGAAAAGCTCCAAGGGTAAGCAGATACAGCTTTACATAATACCAGCATTACATATTACAAACAGACTATTTACAGAGATTATATAAGTAAGCAAGTTAAACAAGTTCCACAGGTTACAGTTAATCCTGAGCACAAGTCAGGATTAAATTAAATTACACAGTAAACTGGTTAACAGATTATTACACATTCTAGAGAGAGTTAGCCAGGCTTGATACATTGACATAGTTAGTTAAGTGACAAATGTTGTTTGAGTCTAGTTTTAAATTGACCTAAGGTGGAAAGTAAGGTAATGTCAGCTGGAAGAGAGTTCCAGGATCTACTTACAGAGTTTGCAAAGAGAGAATCACCGGCTGTGTTATTAATTTTGCTAGTCTGAATTAGTAGTTTGTTAGAGGATCGATGCGGTCTAGGATTGGGGGTGATAATATTTTTAAGTGCAGGAGTATTGTCCGGATTATAGAGGATTTTATAGGCCATAATCAGTTGGTTATACTGGATTAGGCTGGGTAGTTCAAGTCACCCAAGCTGATTTAGATTGATGCAATGATGTGTCCTAAAAGCCAGCCCAGTGGCAAACCTGGCAATGCGGTTGTAGAAAATTGAGAGTTTGTTAAGGACAGTCTTGTTTACATTCAAGAGTAGAGGGGATGCATACAGAAGGGTTGAAAGAAGGTGAGAGTGAGCTATGGCAATTTTATCTGGAGGGGTTAGGAAGGCTTTTATTCTGTAAAGTGACCCTAGTTTTTTATTGATGGTTTTGATAGTTTGGTTAACATGTAGGTCAAATTTTAGATTATTGTCTATGATGACACCTAATAGTTTTGTAGATGGGTCAGGAGAGATTATTGTGCCATCATTTGATTTTATGGTAAAGGTGAAAGCGGTAGACCTATGTGTTGGTGAAAATAACAGCATTTTAGTTTTTTTGGGATTTAGGATCAGATGATGTTCACAAAGCCAGTTTTCTATTGTATTAAAGGTGGTCTGGGTAGCTGACCATAACTCTACTGGAGATGTGGCTGAGCAAATCAGAGTAGAGTCATCAGCATATTGGATACAGCTGACTTTTGGGATGACAGTATAAAGGTTGTTAATGAAGATGAAGAACAGCAAGGGCCCTAGTATAGACCCTTGTGGTACTCCAAGGGTGTTAGGTAGAAGGTTAGAGAGTTTGTTCTGCCAGAGGACAGCCTGCTGTCGACCATTCAGGTAGGATTGAAACCATTGGAGGGTTCCAGTATCTAGACAGAATGTTTGCAGGGTTTGGATTAAAAGTTGGTGATCAACCATATCGAATGCCTTGGAAAGATCCAAAAAGAGGGCTGAGGATATATAGTTATTGTTGCGATTATGGTTTATGGTGTTAGTAAAGGCTAGGAGGGCTGAAGTAGTGCTGTGATGAGGAGGGAAGCCATGCTGAGGTTCTGCCATAAGGCGATTTTGGATTAGGTGGTGCATGAGTTGTCTATGAATACATTTTTCCATTACCTTTGCAAGTGGAGAGAGTATAGCTATTGCCCTATAATTGGAGAATTCAGTAGAGCTGCCTCCTTTGTGAAGTGGGATTACATAGGATATTTTCCAGATGGTGGGAATTTTAGCTTCTACTATGGTTCAATTGATTAGTATTGAGACGGGGTAAGCAATAGCATCAGCTGATTTTTGTAGGTACTCAGCAGGAAGTTGATCAGCAGAAAGTGTAGTGGGTTTTAATTTTTTGATCAAGGTACGGATAAGTGAAGTGGCGACTGGTTGGAAGCTGAACGTGAGTAGGTTTCTAGGGGTGCTACTTTCAGGACCAGGGGAGCTAGGAGGTAATTGGCTAGCTAGGGCTTGAATTGTCTCAGTAAAGAATCAGTTAAAATTATCAGAAACATCTTCAGGGTTTTTATCAATAGTAGCAGCAGGGATTGGGGTTGAGGTTTGTCCAGGATGTAGTAGATTATTTAACCTGCCCAAAACTTCTGAGGGTTATTTTGATTTACTGTCTGTAAATTACAGTAGAATTGTTTTTTTGTCTTGTAAAATTGATTTTTTGATTTCATTCCTGGATTGCCTGTATTTAATGTGATCTTGAGAGTCTTTAGAAGAATGCCATAAAGCCCATGCTTTGTTTCTAAGGGTAATTTTGAGTTTAGACTCTATAGAAAGCCATGGTGCAGTTTTTGCCTTGGTTCTCCTTGAATGAACAGGTGCATGCAAATCAAGGATCTCAAGGAATTTGTTGTTAAAGTATGCTACTGCTTCCTCTAAGGGGAGGTGTTTTAGAATAGACCAATTACATGAGTTTAGTTCTTGTTGGAATTTGGCAGGGTCAATGTTTTTATTGTTTCTAACATTTCTGAGTAAGGGTTGTTGGGAATTAATGGTTTTGTGCTTAATTACATATGTGAGAAGGTGATCGCTTAGGCCATTAAGGAGGGTACCAGAGGTGTACTGTTGGGGGTGACTGTTTATGAGTACCCAGTCAAGTATACTTTCTTTTTGGTTGGGTTTAACTGTCCTGGTAGGGGTGGATATGATTTGTGTAAATGCATGTAGGTTTATATGGGTGGTTGGGGATTCTGATGAACAGGTGTCCCGGTCTGTGTTAAAGTCTCCCAGTAGTAGGGTTTCTTGGGGGCTAGTGATATGATAGCCAGTGCAGGATAAATGTAGATATATTGTTACCTGGGGGAATGTACATACAGATGATATTAATGCATTTATTTTTACTAAGTTGCAATTTGGTGGCAAGAATCTCTGAGTTATTAATCTGAGGAGGTTGTATTACATCTATGGTGACATTCAACTCAAATTTATAGAGTACAGCTACCCCAACCCCCTTCCTCAAAGCACGATCCAGCCTGTGTATGTTGTACCCAGGTGGTAACACTTCATTGCCTTTAGTGTTAGGTTTTAACCAGGTTTCAGATAAACAGAGAATCTCAGGGGAGTGGACATCCAGAAGTGCATGCAATTCATGTACCTTGTTATTAATGCTTCTAATATTGAGATGACAGACTAGGAGAGAGTTAGTTGGCCTATTAATTGTAGGTTTGTAGCTTAGATTGCAAGTAGAGGGGGTATGTGTATCTGAAGTGAGTGGTTCAGGGTTGGGGGTGAATATCACCACCAAGTATTAGGTTGAGTCTATACTTGGTGATGAACTTCAGGAATTTGTTTATTAGTTTGTGGTAGTGTTTGGATCTAGAGCTAATGTGCCTGGGATTGAGATGTTGATAGACTGAACAAGATGTTGGATAGGATCTGGTACTGAGTATGGTTGACGGTGGAAGGATTTACAGCTGGGGTGATAGTATGGCCTTTTGGGACCTGAAATCCCGTGAGAAACTGGTTTTCATACAAGGTAAGGAGGTATGGTGTGAACAAGAGGGGTAGTAAAGAGGAGTATATCATTATCTGTGATTCAGCTAGTGAGTTAAGGAACTGTTTTACCTGGTGATGCAACACCAGAAGATAGAGTGGTGAGGTAAGGGTACTGGAAGGGGGATGGGAGAATGCCAGATGAAAGCTAATAGGTGCTATGAAAATGTAGGTAGTAGAATGGGGGTGGGTGGAATTATCCTAGATGAAAGCAGATAGGATCTAGAAAGTGGGGGAGTGGCTATAGTACTATAAATTTAGAGGTACTGGGGGCGGGAGGAAATTGGGGGCAGGGTGGGGAGCGATAGCAGTGAGCCACAAAATGAAAGTTTTTAAACAGATAAAGGAGCAAAGAGACTCTACAGAATGCTTTTAACTGCAAACAAATCAGTTACCTGTGCAGATTAGTTAATAGCAATACAATACAGTAAAAAGTATGCAGCAGGCAATAAAAAGTGCTATACAGAAATTGCTCGAAGCAATAACCAGTATACATAAGCCAAAATAACAGGATACATATATCTCATATCAGAGTTGTAGTCAATGCCCCTCCTCCACTCTGCTCAGTGTGTATAGACAGAAATCCTCTCAAAGTTAGGGCTTAAATACCAGAAGATACAACCTTAGACAACTTTATTTAAAAAAAAAACACAAAAGAACCAGCCCCTACTAGCCAGCAGCCAATCAACACAATCCAGCCACGAAGGTAAAGAAAGACTTCTGCTAATTCAATATGGCCTGTTCATGTGCTCAGAACAATCACTGCAAAAACAAACAAGCCCAGAGCCAGCAAATCTGAACTGGGACAATACTAAAGCTATTAGCCTACACTCTTAACACTACAGAAATCTTTATGACAGCAGTGAGCCACACAATGAAAGTTTTTAAACAGATAAAGGAGCAAAGAGACTCTACAGAATGCTTTTAACTGCAAACAAATCAGTTACCCATGCAGATTACTTAATAGCAATAAAATACAGTAAAAAGTATGCAGCAGGCAATAAAAAGTGCTATAAATTGCTAGAAGCAATAACCAGTATAAATACGCCAAAAAAAGGATACTTATATATCTCAGATCAGAGTTGTAGTCGATGCCCCTCCTCCACTCTGCTCAGTGTGTATTATATATGTTTCTATATCAGGAAAGTTTAATCATCCCTGTTTTCATGGTCTGATATGATGTATTAAAGCTATTCTGTTTCTTTTGGGAAACCATAAAAAATGTATTAGGCATGAATTTATTTCATTAAGTATATTCCTTTCTGGTAATAGTTGTATTGCCAAGGCTATATATAGGATCATGGGCAGTAAACCCGTTTTTATTAACTGCAGTCTATCTTCAAATGTTAATATTATTTTGTTCCATTTTTCCACAGAGATTTTAATTGTATTGATGATATTATTGTAGTTTTTTGAGACTAATTCATTATTATCCTTGCATAACTCAATTCCTAGATATTTTAAGGTAAATTCTTGTTTCCCTATGATGTGATCCCCCTTAGTCTGCAGTTCTTTTTTTTATTTAAAAATAAAAAATGTGATTTTGATTTATTGAAATGGAGTCCTGAAATCATGAAAAATTTGTCAATTAATATATTTAATTCTTCTAATGTCTCTTTTGTATTAGATAATGTTAGTAATATGTCATTAGAAAATAGCATTACTTTAGAATTGTATTGTTCATAAACATCTATTCCTTTGATTTTTATATAGTTACAAATTGAATCTGCCAATATTTCAATCATCATCATCTTCTTTCAGCTGTTCCCATTAGGGGTCACCACAATGGATTATCTGTTTCCATTTCTTCCTGTCCTCTGCATCTTGCTCTTTCACACCAACCGCCTGCATGTCCTCTCTCACCACATCCATAAACCTTATCTTAGTTCTTCCTATTTTCCTCTTACCTGGCAGCTCCATCCTTAGCATCATTTTCCCAATATACCCAGCATCCCTCCTCAGCACATGTCCAAACCAATGCAATCTCACCTCTCTTGCTTTGTCTCCAAACTGTCCAACCTGAGCTGACCCGCTAATATACTGATTCCTAATCCTGTCCATCCTAGTCACACCCATTGCAAATCTTAACATCTTTAACTCTGCCACATCCAGCTCTGACTCCTGCCTTTTCGTCAATGCCACCGTCTCCAACCCATATAAAATAGCTGGTCTCACTACCCTCTTGTAGACCTTCCCTTTCACGCTTACTGGTACCCGTCTGTTCCAAATCACTCCTGACACTCTTCTCCACCCATTCCACCCTGCCTGTACTCTCTTCTTCACCTAGGTTTGTCAATTTGGCATTACCTAAAAAAGGGGTGGATAAAGTTTTATACAATATGCAGAAGCCTAAGGGAGACAGATGCAAGACCATCCATTGCAAAGCAGTGTTGTATGTTAACCATGTCCTCTCATGCTGACAAATATTGAATTGTCCTGGAAAGACACCAGAAACTAAGCCTATTATTGAAGTCAATCATCTTTTGTTCATACTGTGTCATCATCATTGGTTGAAGTAGAATGCTTCTCAATGCAAGACACATACCTGGCTAAGACACAAATTCATAGGATCATAGGAGGTTACTAGGCTACTGACTCAGAGGTCATTTTAAGCCTAAACGTTTCATCCCAATGTAATACTATAGATACTCCAGTCAATATCCAGGATTGTGTTTATTAATGACTGCCCATGTCCAAGAGGATTGTGGATGGTATCCCCATTAAGAATTTACGGTGCCCCATCCACTCATCCAGGTTCCTTTTGAACAGTGTCTTAGAGGTGCTCTACTTCACCTGAATAGCAAAAGATGCGCCAGTCACTGAGAGACAAATCTGTCCCTCCAGCACATCCTATTTAAGTCAAAGGCCATATTTAGGTCCCTGGAACAGGGAGCTGCAGTCCCGTTTGATTTGTGGATGTGCAGCAAATTCATTAGGTTTAGGTCAGAAATTGCTCTGAAAGCCAGGCATAAGTCTTCCCTAAGAAGTCTATACAATAATGAGAATTGTGACAGAGACTTTAGTCGGTCTGTGTAAAGCATGTGCGTGTGTCCCTTTCTTCTTAGTTAGAAATCTCTGAGGTCTCTCCAATTGCTGCAGGTGCTTTGTATGGTACATGCCGAAAGGGGCATTATACTCAATTATGGGCCTATTAGTGACGAGTATAGAGGGGTTATAACCTCCCTTGCTCTAGAGGTGATGCCTTTGCTAATCAAGTGTGCTACATAGAAAGCCTTCTTTACTACAGTAGACACATGGTAGTCAAAGTTAAGGTCACAGTCTATTTGTGGTCCCAGATCTCTTACCCCTTTGTAGGTGCATAGGGTATTGTTGTTAATTTGATAGTGTGAAGGGACATTGCTTTTACTGAAGGTAATGATGATGCATTTATTTGCATTCAGTTTGAGGCCGTGACTAAGACACTAGTGGCCGTGACTAAGACACTAGTTGTTGGTTTCCGTAAGACCCTCCTGACGTATACTGACATAATTTGGGGATTCAATAAATGGAGTTGTCCACAGATTTGGTCAGCTACAGCCCCTTAGTTTTGGCCTGAACTTCTGAGAAGTGTATACCAAATAGTAGGGGGCCCAGCAGTGACACTTGTGGCACCCTGCTGGTGGCAGGTCTGCTGGTTGATGTGGAATCACCCACTTTGATAGTGTGTGTCTGGTTTGTGAGCCAGTTAGCAACCTATCTTACAACAAAAGGATTTACATTCAGTTTGCTAAGTTTATTGGTAATGCCTGAGTATGGGTTTGTGTCAAAGGCCTTTGCCAAGTCGAGGTATGTTGTATGCACAGATTTGCCCTCATCAATGGTCCTGGTCACATTTTTGAACAAATCCACCAGGTTTAACAGGCAGGGTTTGCCCTTCATAAAGTTGAATTGGGTCAGATCCAGGGTTTGGAGGTTGCTTATGTATTTATTTATGAGATCCATTATGATGCATTCCATAGCATTACAGATTATGCTGGTGAGACTTATGGATCTATAATTCCCTACAGCTGCTGCTAAGACAGAGAGATCAACAGGATCCATCTTCATATAGCACAGGGGACTATGTCACAGGTCATTAACTCCCAGATGGACTATGATAGAATCATGCTGGTACCTGTGGTGTAGTGACTTGAGTGCATGTGTAACTTGGTAGATCCTGGTTCCAGATAAGCAATGAGCCATTATCTTCTCCTTGATCAGTGTGGTGAGTGGGGTATCTGTGTGTCGTACAATGGAAACAACTAACCATTATCTTCTCCTTGTTCAGTCTGGTGAGTGAGGTATCTGTGTGTCGTACAATGGAAACAACTAACCATTATCTTCTCCTTGTTCAGTCTGCTGAGTGAGGTATCTGTGTGTCATTCAATGGAAACAACTAACCATTATCTTCTCCTTGTTCAGTGTCGTGAGTGGGATATGTGTGTGTCGTACAATGGAAACAACTAACCGTTATCTTCTCCTTGTTCAGTGTGGTGAGTGGGGTATCTCTGTGTCGTACAATGGAGACAACTAACCATTATCTTCTTCTTGTTCAGTCTGGTGAGTGAGGTATCTGTGTGTCATACAATGGAAACAACTAACCATTATCATCTCCTTGTTCAGTGTGGTGGGTGGGGTATCTGTGTGTCGTACAATGGAGACAACTAACCATTATCTTCTTCTTGTTCAGTCTAGTGAGTGAGGTATCCGTGTGTCATACAATGGAAACAACTAACCATTATCATCTCCTTGTTCAGTGTGGTGGGTGGGGTATCTGTGTGTCGTACAATGGAGACAACTAACCATTATCTTCTCCTTGTTCAGTGTGGTGGGTGGGGTATCTGTGTGTCGTACAATGGAGACAACTAACCATTATCTTCTTCTTGTTCAGTGTGGTGAGTGAGGTATCTGTGTGTCGTGCAATGGAAACAACTAACCATTATCTTCTCCTTGTTCAGTCTGGTGAGTGAGGTATCTGTGTGTCGTACAATGGAAACAACTAACAATTATCTTCTCCTTGTTCAGTGTGGTGAGTGAGGTATCTGTGTGTCGTACAATGGAAACAAATAACCATTATCTTCTTGTTCATTGTGGTGAGTGGGGTATCTGTGTGTCATACAATGGAAACAACTAACCATTATCTTCTCCTTGTTCAGTCTGGTGAGTGTGGTATCTGTGTGTCGTACAATGGAAACAACTAACCATTATCTTCTCCTTGTTCATTGTGGTGAGTGGGGTATCTGTGTGTCATACAATGGAAACAACTAACCATTATCTTCTCTTTGTTCAGTCTGGTGAGTGGGGTATCTGTGTGTCGTACAATGGAAGCAACTAACCATTATCTTCTCCTTGTTCAGTGTGGTGAGTGAGGTATCTGTGTATCGTACAATGGAAACAACTAACAATTATCTTCTCCTTGTTCAGTCTGGTGAGTGAGGTATCTGTGTGTCATTCAGTGGAAACAGCTAACCATTATCTTCTCCTTGTTCAGTGTGGTGAGTGGGGTATCTGTGTGTTATACACTGGAAACAAATAGCCATTATCTTCTCCTTGTTCAGTGTGGTATCTGTGTGTCGTACAATGGAAACAACTAACCGTTATCTTCTCCTTGTTCAGTCTGGTGAGTGGGGTATCTGTGTGTCGTACAATGGGAACAACTAACCATTATCTTCTCCTTGTTCAGTGTGGTGAGTGAGGTATCTGTGTGTCGTAAAATGGAGACAACTAATCATTATCTTCTCCTTGTTCAGTGTGGTGAGAGAGGTATGTGTGTCGTACAATGGAAACAACTAACCATTATCTTGTCCTTATTCAGTGTGGTGAGTGGGGCATCTGTGTGTCGTACAATGGAAACAACTAACCATTATCTTCTCCTTGTTCAGTCTGGTAGGTGAGGTATCTGTGTGTCATACAATGGAGTCCCCTATGACGGGAGTCCGGGGTAATATGTTGGCTTTCCTTATGGAGTTTGCTCTTGGGACTCCTCTGGGTGCAGGAGTATGTGTGGTGACTGCTTCAGAGAAGACTATGGATAGGAGGTCTTTGAGGTTTGGGAAGATTGCTTTTTATGCCTCAGCATAGGTTGGTCTATGTGTGTGGTGGACATTATATGCTGAGGTATAGTCTGTGTGTTCTTTCCAACCTTGTTTGCATGCTAGCTTTTTGCCTCCAGTGTAATTGAGTATGTGCATGTCTTGCATGCAGTGTTTTCATTTTTTAAGGATTAAATGGTTGTCTGTGAACATGAGTATTCCAAGACTTGGAGAAGGCATATGGCATAATCCATAGAAAGCTGGTTTGGACTGTCTGGCAATGATTCAAAGTCCCAGAAACATTGGTAGAGTAGCAACCAAATAAAAATCTGGACGCCGACACTGAAGAATCACTGCTTGTCCTGGTGATGAAATATGTTAGTTTATTGTAACTGAGTAGAGCAGCCTATGTAGAAAGACCCAATGACACAAGTAAGAACAGTGTTCAGACTTATAAAAGGATTCCCAGTGAAGGTAGAGGTGCATCAGGGTTCAACTCTGAGCACATTGCTATTCATACTAGTGATGGACTACATTAACAAACAGGTCAGAGGGGACAGATCAATAAAGCTGCTTTATGCAGATGGTGTGGTACTACAAGCAGACTGAAGAATTTCAGCAAATGATAGGGAGATACAATGTAAAACTGAAGGCACACAGGATGAAACTGAGTACAGACAAGGCAGTTGTCATGGTAGCAAATGGGAAAAATCAGAAGAAAGTGAAATCTGAGATAAAAGGGAAAACAGTCGAGCAGGTTAACCGCTTCAAGTATCTGAAAGAGGTCGCTGAAGTCAAAACTAGAATCAGAAGGGCTGCAGCTAACTGTTATAAAGTGTCAGGAGTAATGTGTGACAGAGGAATGCCAAAGAAGCTAAAAAGTAAGATGTATAAAACAGTGATGCTGCTAATATTACTGTATAGTACAGAAATCTGGGCTTTGAAGGCAAAGCAGTTGAGGAAGCTAGAGGGCATGGAGATGAAATGTCTGAGACAGGTGGTAGGGTGCACACTGTGGGAGAAATTAAGAAATGAGGACATCAGAGCAGAAGCTGAAGTAGCCCCAATGTCAGAGAAAATAAAAGTAAATGGATTATAGTGGTTTGGGTACATGTGTAGGAAAGTAGAAAATAATGTGGTGAAGAAAATTTGTCCAGAAGAAGGTAAGAACAAACAAGAGTCCAACATAGAGATTGATGGATTACACAATAGGAGATCTGTGACAGTCTGGCATGACTGTCAATGAAGGTAGGAGAGTGGCATTGAATGAAGAGATATGGCAACAATTGACAAAACACCTTAACCCCATGTAGAAAATGGAAAAAAGGCATTTGCTGTTGTTGTTGTTGATGTTGATGATGATGATAAAGAGTTTAGAAAAAGAAACTAGCTCCTTGTTTCCTTGCCAAAAGGAATGGAAGGAAAACCAGTAAACTTAAAAACAAATTCTTTCCAACTGTCTTGCACACTGTATTTCTTACTGCTACTCTGCTCATGGTAACATTGTTGCTAGGCATGTCAAAGCCCATTCTAATGCAGCCACAACAGTCACCACAGCATTCCACAGAGAGGGCCACAACAGTTACCACAACATTCCATAGAGAGGGTCACAACAGTCACCACAATATTCCACAGAGAGGGTCACAACAGTCACCACAACATTCCACAGAGAGGGTCACAACAGTCACCACAGCATTCCACAGAGAGGGTCACAACAGTCACCACAACATTCCACAGAGAGGGTCACAACAGTCACCACAGCATTCCACAGAGAGGGTCACAACAGTCACCACAGCACTCCACAGAGAGGTCCACAACAGTTACCACAGCATTCCACAGAGAGGGTCAGCATTCAGTCTATACTAGAGGCTGGTAGCACGTATCCAGTGGTTACATTCTTCGGGTTAGCACTGGATTTGGCTTTGGCATTCTGCAATGTTTACCATCCTATCAAGTTGTCATCTGCCAACTACCCTCTCATTTTTTCTTTTCTTAACTTCCCAAAAAGTAATGACTGCAACTGAGAACAGTACAATGAGCATACAAGTGTTAGGAACTTAGCATAAATGGGGAAGGTACAGTACTGTATGTCAGTCTGTATGGTCCTGCTACCTTAAGGTAAGATAACCCAAGTATACCTCTCAACCTCTTAATGCAAGAAATCTGGACAAAGCCTGAGAAAATGGGAGGACAAATGCCCAAAAATAGGGTCATATTTTAAATATTGTTCCTATAAATGTAGAAAGTTGCTAGAGTAACAGGGCTTGTTTTATCATACATTTTCTGAAGTATTTGAAGTCTGAAACTCAAATGTATGTCATTGTTTAGTAACTTCAGTCCTCAGATCATCCCAGTGATTTGCCAGAAAACCATACATTTTATAAGAAACAGAACAAACATATTAGCTTAAAATCTGGACATTCTGTGAAAATCTGGACATTTGAGAGGTATGAACCCAAGACATAATGACTGAAACAGTGAATTTATTTGAACATCTACATTTATGGTAAATTCCTGACATGACTGAACTTTCTTACCCTCCTTATGTTCTTAGACTCCCTTTATTAATTTTTGTTTCTTTTTTCTAGTAGTATACATCCCTTGATCATCTACCTGGCCCATTCAAAATGCTCTTTCCTACTGTTCTCTAACTATTTCTTTCATATGCATCACTTCTCTCATTCAACCAAGTCTATTATCTGTCCATACAGTTCCTATTTTCTTTGTGTAACTTCTCCATCTCCCTGCTATTATCCCTTTCTAACATGTTTTGAATACTCTGCAAAGCCATCTCCATATTCATTATTCAATTTTTTCTTGCCTTTCTGTCCTGCCCTGCTTTGCCCATTACTTTCCCTCTTAACATAGTCTTAATATAATTTAAGTAAATAATGAGGAATGTTGTGACTATGATTCTTAAATCACCATTTCCGGAGATTTAGAAAGAATCCCAGAACATGTGGTAGGGGCTGTTGTGAAAAAGTCCAGTTCCCACAATGGACAAACTTGTGATTCAGAGACATATCAGCCACAATGAGGAAAGACCTCATTATCAACTACTTTGCATATCTCTGAAAAGCTGTTAACTACCATGAGTGCAGTTCAGCTCTTTTCAGTGGTAGTTAGCAGTGGCGGCCATGCCATCATGCTGGCACAGGCTCTTCCCTTCATCCACTCTTACACACACACACACACACACACACACACACACACACACACACACACACACACACACACACACACACACACACACACACACACACACACACACACACTCATACACTGCATAACTAATTCCTCTACCTGTGTTGTCAGAATATCCATGATGTCTCCTTTTTCCTGCCCTGATAAATCATGGATGACAGTCATTCGATTTCCTGTTTGTCAACAAAGCATGCTAATGCAACAGCTGTTATTCAAATGACTCTAAGGTTGCAGATAGAATACTTAAAATATGTCTCTGATTCTTTGTCTCATCATGAATTATGGCTGTGTCTATTTTTTCTTCTGCTATGTGGTTGAGAGATAAGCCTTATGTGACCTGTCCCTCTTCCCTGTAAGTCACGAACTGTAGCAGGAACTGAATATTACCTATAAACTACAGTATATTAAAAAAAATATACTGTATTAAATTTTCATTTAGTTCATTGGGCTAATGCTAATCTTTCCTGTGGCAAGAATAAAGTGTTTGAATCCCCCTGTTTTTAATTTTACACAGTTTTTATTTTTAAGTCTTATTTATTTTCATAGGTTCATAGGTAGATATTAGGCTATTGGCCGTAGGGCCTATATAGGCCTAGCCAAAAAGGTACCCTGGCTTTTGCCACCCAAGAATTTTTTTTTCCTGCACCCCTGTCAAGCAGAGCCACAGATGTGATCCCTGGGGTGAATTTCCTATAGGTTCATAGGTAGGTACTAGACTATTGGCCCTAGGGCTTATATAAGCCTAGCCAAAAAGGTACCCTGGGTTTATACATCAAATCCCTGGAGTCTAGTGGAGACACAGAGGACTACTATCCTTGGTGTGAGGGTACAGGCTTGGAATTCCTTTTACTCCCTTTAAGACATGCCACTTAAAGTATTCCTTGTGTCAAGTAGTTCCCCACTTCATGTTGTTATTTTTTTAAGTTACTTTAAGACACACTATATAGACCATCCTTGGTGTCTAGTGTTCCCACTGATCGACATAATACTAAAGCAGCATCCCTGTTGTCAAGTGTCCCCCAGCTTCCATCTTGCTAAAGTAGTATCCCAGGTATGTAGTATTTCCTCCTGAGCCATATCTTCAGAGTTATTCCCTGGTGGCTAGTGTCCCCCGTCACTGTTATGTTCAAGTGCCAATAAGGCATGAGATAAGGTATTCCTGGGTGTCTAGTGGTTGCCCCTCCAATGCCTTAAGACATGATAATCTAAGGTTATCCCTGGTGGTTAGTGGGTAGTGACCTCCCAGAACCAATGTTGCAGGCTTTGTTTGTTAGTCTTAAGAGTGTGTAGAAGTACACCAAGACAAACATTTAGATACTAATTACAAACATACACACACACACACACACACACACACACACACACACACACACACACACACACACACACACACACACACACACAAATGCAGCTGGCTCCCCACTTGATTGTACTTATGGACACTCTCCCCCTTTCACCCACACATGCATGTGCAGACAGACAGACACTCAATGATACACAATTAATGTAACCCCTCAGTAACCTCCTTACTTTGACCAGGCAAACATACACTCACACATGCACTCACTCATGCAGCCCCTTACATAGAATCTCACACACACACACACACACACACACACACACACACACACACACACACACACACACACACACACACACACACACACACACACACACACTATTTTTTGCTGTGATGGATGAATTCGTGTTCATTACCACATGTGGCAGGAGTGGCCATGCTAATTTACAGAAATGAGCAATGCTCTGAAATCTGTGGATTTGTAGATTTGTGTATTTGTGTATGTGTGTAATTTTACAAACTCCACCATTTCCAGAGTGGACTGCTAAGTTTTCCTTTTACCATGTTGTGTATTTTTCTTTCAACCTTTATAGTTGTGTTTACTTATGGCCGCTTCTGCTGTAATGTTCAGTGTTTCATGAATACAGCTTGCCTATATGATAATTCAACATTGCATCTCATTTACATATTACATAGGTTGGTTGGTTTATTGCTTTTTACTTGGTACATTTCATATGATTAGACTGATCTTTTGGAATCTGACCCTATGTGTTAAAGATGGATTTTTGAGTACAGCATGAAGTGGCACTTGAAAATGCATACATAGTTACAGCTGGCCTAGCAATGGAAAGTGTAGGCATGTTAAAGGAAGGAGACCTTTATGCTGGTGTTTGGTTTTATAGGTAATGTTAAACTCCAAGTAAATCTGAATCAGACTGATTCTCTGAATCACTTGGCTGCGTAAGCTGCTTCCCCTAGGCAGTTCCAGGATAGAGTGGGTGGCTAATTAGCATATGACTGCACATACAGGTCACTGCAGTGCTGCATGTCCTTGTGCAAAAACACTGCAGTAGGACTGTCTCTGAGTATGGAAAGGAAGTCTTTCTGACTTTGTGCCAAGTCAGGTAGGTAATTTGATAATCTAACTCTTTCACCTAAGCTACAGTTTGGTTTGAACTCTGTAATACTGTCACTTTCTATTTGTATCGTGTTCTGCAATAAACATGGCATTACACAATTTGCTTGATGTTTTCCAACATTTTTAATTGAAACATAGACTTTGGTAAAACCAATGACATTTTTAATATGAAGTAGTTTGATTCATTATAACAAGCCAAGAATCTAATAATAAAACTACAAAACCTGCTAAAGGTGCATTGTAAAAACTAAAACTGTTTATGTTATAACACCAATGTATCATGAAGTGATAAGTAAGTCAAACTATAAAGTATGTTTGATTGTGTACAGCAGCAAGCAAAAAAGTATTAAAATTACTGAATTTTAATGACATTAAAATTTTTAAAAATTAACATATTTCTTATTTTTCCCAGTGGGAACTTTATTATAAACCATGTAATTGAAGCAACAATAACAGTAAAAAAAAACTTTGAACATCATACCCACTAACACAAATCACAAAAACATTGGAAAACAGTATATAAATTGCATTTGCCAAAAATAAAGAAATGCTGACTATAAAAAAATCAACATTTAATATAGTGGAATTATGGACACTCAATATTCTATGTAAATAGATAATCATTTCTTTGCAAAAGTCAATCCGTGTAACCTTCCAATACTTAAAAGTAATAGCTAAAAGGGTTGCAACAGCAATATGAGAAGCAATCCAAACTTTGTTTAAAAGCCTCAGTTTTACCATTGAACTGCCTAAAGACCAAAACATACAGGGAATAAGATCCATCAAATATACTTGTGCTGTCCAGCATATAGAATGATACATCTCCCACACCAGCTGAATACTCAGGCAGTTCCAAATCATATGGAAATAATCTGCTTCCAAAAAAACATAATTTCAGTTCTCATGTCATAGATGCTGCTTTCTTTGCCAAAAACATGCATGGAAGAGTTGCCAAGCATGAATCATGAGATAGAAGGGAAATAATGGAACAGGTTAACAGCTTCAAGTGTCTGGGAGGGATGGTGGTGGAGAAAGGAAGTCTAAATGAGGAGATCAATGCTAGAATCAGCGGGGTTGCATCTAACTGACACAGAGTGACAGGGGTAGTGATATATAAATCAAACTATAAAACATATTTGATTGTGTGCAGCAACAACTAAGAAAGTATTAGAATTGCTGAATTTCTGTTTTATGAAAAATCATTAAAAATAACTTCCCTGTACCTCCTTAGTATAGGGTGCTAACCCTGACCCTAATGCTGTCTCTTCCCCCAACCCTAACCCTATGCCTTACTTTCACAAAGAAATTATAATAACACTGCCACTATACAAGACATGCACGCACAAATATGCATAAAAACACAAGACAACAATACTATCCCCAAGATTCAATAAAATCTGTGTAGGCTCTGTGAAGAGCCTACACGGAATGTATCTGTGTACACAGTCATGGCTCCTCCTCAGCAGCACACCGTACATATTAATTATGGCATGCTGTCAAGAGAGAGCACATTTACATTAATTTTAAAATCATGTAAGCAACACTGTAGAGGCTATGCTGTACTTGTGGACTGTCCAGAAAACTTCTAGACAGTTGGTAAGCACAGCACAATACCTTTCACCCCATTAATCTGGACTGAAATGTGATCAATAGATATTACTTCATGAAACTGCAGTTTGAATTTTTTTACATGCACGTGCCTGTTTGCGCAGTGCAATGCATTGCACAACTATGCTTAGCATTGCTCACATATACAGTAGACATCTGCTAGACATCTAAAAATAGAAACCGTATGTGTTCAATTTTAATTAATTATTTTTTTAATTTAATTTTTTCCTATGTACTTGTTTGCATGATGTGGCGCGTTGCTTAGCTATGCTTAGCTGCACTGATATATACAGCAGACATCAGCTAGACATCTAAAAATAGAAACTGGATGTATTCAATTGTTGTATTTATGTGGTGCTTAGCAGTGCGCAAACCCATGCAGTGAAGTTGCACTACTATTGCAGGTACCCGTGTAGTATATGTGAAGATATATGAGTTTCCTTCACTATCCCAGTGGCTAGATAGGTTGAGTCATGACCTACAGTGTAATAGGTTCCTTGGTTCAAGTCTAGAGCAATCATACTATTTACATTTATTACTTTGAAAATCTGTCAGGTGACTAAAATATCATTTTTTTTAATTAAAAAAAATGTTACATTTAGAAAAGCTCTGCAATGCTAAGCAGTGCTTAAACATAGTCAGTGGTGTATTCCAAACTGCACACTGCAAAGCTGCTCTTACACATGGTTTCTGCAAATTTATGCTCAGCAAAATGGCACTTGTGCAAGAGTGGGAATGCTACCTATTTAAAGGCCAATGGGTGGGAATTTCACATCATTCATTGGAGTTCTAACTTGGCTGGGGATATGCCTGATGATGCTGGAGAAAAAGTGTGCTTTCATGTGCAGAAGTGGAGTGTGCAGGAGTCCAGAGTGTTTGTTGGTTTCCTGGTTAAGAATGATGAACCCAGCTGCTGCAGAGCAATTACCAGGGTTTACAGTGTAAGTCTGAGGCCTGGGATCAGTTGGCCAGGGAACTTACTAATCATTGGTATCCCCTGTACTGGTGAGCAGTGTTGACATCACTATGACAATCTGAAGAGTAGAGAGTGGGGAACCTTGGACACCTGGGTTCAAGAGGCTATTGCTGGAAAACCCCACAGATATGTAAGTATGTTTGTCAGTAATTTAGAAATATACAAGCTGAATATTTGGAAAACTGGTATGCATAATGGTTTGTTTCTCTTCCCCCAGTTGCAGAAGAGAGGGCTCACAATGTCCAGTCCCATGCAGGGTGCCTGGCCAGGATGAGGCAATTGTGTGGAAAGTAGGAACACATCAAAGTAATAACTTATTGCATAATGTAATTATACAATAAATTATTTACAGAGCTTGCAATCTTAACAGTTAGGTATGATATACCTTGGACATCCTACATCTTTATTAATGTGTCACTGCCTACCTGAAATGGTAGAGCAAGTTAAAGCAAATAAGCCTGTAGTAATGTATAGTATAGCTTCCAAAGATCAGTTAATGGTGGGGTCTACCCAGATTAAGTGTCACTGTTCTGGTCTGGTCATTGTCTGAAATATGCTGTAGGTTGCACTCAATAAATGAATACAGTATATGGGTTAGTTAACATAAGTCCTACACAGCTATCCATGGTCTATATGCCAAAGTTGAAGCAACATTAACTGATACATTTTAAAGGCTTATGGTGCTTTGATAACTAATGTTTTCAAATAAGTGTTCACCATTCCTGTATTCACTGCATGTGTGTTATAATCTGACACCAGTCAAGTGTTACATTTAACTCAATAAAGAATGCTGCAAAAAATGTCAGAAATAAATGTAGTGCATTACCCAGAGTAAGGTTCAAGCCTGTGTTCTGCTCCTTTTGACTGAAATAAGGCTGTATATTCCATTCAGTCAACTGAAGTTCTGGACAGTTATCCGTGTGTCTAAATGCCAGATGTCAAGAAACATTATTAATAAAGTTTAAAATGAGATTGTGCTTTGATAAATAATCTTTTCAAATAAGTGTTCATTATTCCTGAATTCACTGCATGTGTGTTCTAATCTGACACCAGTGAACTGTTTCATAGTAATTATTAGAAAATGGGCAGCCTGTACATCAATACACTGATTGGAGCATGAATGTTCTCCAGCAGGGTATGAATGTACAAGTAATGTCCAGTGAAAAATGAATCTGCTTCTTCACATCAGCATATCAAGCTGCCGTGGAGCTTGCTCTGGAAAAAAAAAATGTCCGCCATTATTTTACATTCATTAATCAGCGGTTCTGCTGTTTAGTGAGCGTAAAATGTAAAAAAAAGAGAGAGAGAGAGAGAGTGACAGTGTGTGTGTGTGTGTGTGTGTGTGTGTGTGTGTGTGTGTGTGTGTGTGTGTGTGTGAGCAAGAGTTGGAGAGAAAGTGAGAGCAATCGTGTGTCACTGAATGCATATATGAATGCAGAGGAAACTGTGTATATGTGTGAGAGATTGAGAGATTGTAAAAGCGATCTTGTGTGTGTGAAGGTGTGTATGAAGGCAGAGAAGACTGTGTGTGTAAGAGATTGAGAGCAAGAGTGAGAACAATGTCATGTGACTGAATGGCTGTATGAAAGCAGCAGAGACTGTGTGTGAGAGAGACTGAGAAAGAGTGAGACCAATCTTGTGTCAGTGAACATGTGCATGAACACAGAGGAGACTGTGTGTGTATATGTATGTGTGTGTGAAAGCAGAAGATACTGTGTATGTGTGTATGAGAAAGAAAGAGAGAGAATGGGCTCTATGTAAATTTGTTGTCTTTTACTTATTTATTTTTAAGCACTATATTATTTATTTTATGTATTTTTGATGTAAAATGCTTCCTCCAACACCATTAGCATATACTACAGCAAGTTTAAAACATTAAGTGGAGGAACTATTTTACATTAAAAATATGTAAAAAAAAATAATATAGTACTTTAAAAAAAACTAAGCAAGTAAAACACAACAATTTTACAGTGAGCCCATTCTCTAAGTGTAATAATGCCTGACAGGGTATGTGTTAATGTATAATTAACACCCTTCCAGAGGTGTAGAGCCCCCCCCCCTGCCTGCAGCATCTGGCCACATAACACCCCTGGGCAGTTGTTAATTACATATTAACACACACCCTGTCAGCCATTATTGCTTTCATAAATAATGCAGCAACAAATTTCACAAATAAATGAAGTGCAATTCCCAGATTGTCAGGCTTCAGTACTGATAATTTTCCCTGACATATGCTGTAGATAGCACTCAGTAAATGAACATGATATATGGTTAGCTTAACAGATGTCCTACACAGACATACATGTGTGCAACTGCCAGATTTTATGTGACATTAAGCATTTGGTGCTTTGATAACTAATGTTATCAAATAAAGTGCACATTATTCATGTGATCACTGCATTTGGTCTCCAGTCTGATAACATACACAGCTATGCATATGTGTAAATGTATGATTTCACACAAAATGTTGCAATGAATGTCTTAAAGGGCACCTTCTCAACGTACCTCCCTCACATGTACCTATTTCCCTTCCCCAACATTCCACTGTCACCTTAAAAAAATGGCACCTGTCCCAAAAAAATATTGTTCCATACATAGCTCTCCATTTTGCACACGTGTCCACTGGACACACATAATTTCATCCAATTGCTTTGACAAACCACTTATGTTCTCCTCGTCCCTCTCTCTGGGGTTGACAGTCCAAATTCATCTAAACAAATCTGTTAAATTGCACAGTTGTTGCTGTACAAAAAATGGATAGCTATGGTTCTTTCCTACACCCTTCCTGCCTTTCACTGTGTCGTTCCCCTGCTTGAACCCCATTTCACCACTATCCTATATCCCCATTTTTTATTTCTTTAAAGATTTTTTGTACAACACTTCAGCTAAATGGAAATTTATTGATATATGTGTGTGAAGTAATAAAAATGACATTCAAAATGTACATCAGGGTCCCATTTCAAACACAGGACCATTGCACTTACAGACCAGTGAATCAACCCACTAAGCCACAGAGCTGTTAATTAACACAGGTGGTTTAAGCAAAAATACCAATTGCCAAGTTACTGTCATTAAGCGTGCATAAGCAGGAGTGCACATTGCGCTGCATAGTGCAAATTTGCTTAAAGAGTAATGGAAAAAAATGTGAGAGTAATTTGGAGTCTGGTACAGGAATACATCATTAGAAAGCTAGACAGAATAATGGATGTAAGTGAGGTCTCTGACAGTAGGTAACTGTGCACATCTATCTGCAATATTTAAAAATGCACCTGCTAAAACATTAATGGTAAAGTAGGTATTTAACTGGGATTCTGGTGGAGAAATGCTTACCTATAAAGCCGTACACATTATTATGGATGTAAATGAGGTATGTAACAGACTGTAGGTTTGCAATTATATGTTGAAAAATACACCTCCTGTAACAATGACTAAGTAGCTCAGTCTGTTAAATGCTTTAAAACATACATTTTTGGTACACATGCTTCTGGGTTCAAATCCAGTGGTGTATAGCATTTAAAATACACATGTATACATCACCATTGTGAATTCTGGAATGAATGACTGTGTCATCAGCTATTTATCCACCGAATGCATTTCAGATGGAATGTCTGCTGTTGAATGATAGAAGTCAAAGTCCTGCAGATAGGAACACAGTTGACATATTCCTGTTGCAACAGTAGAAAGTGCATAGCGACAGGTCATACATTACTATGCATTCACATAGGATTTTTAAGTGATGAACAGTGTATGTGGCCCACAGAGTGACATTGCTTCTTACTGTCATCAGCATCTAATAGCTTAGCAGTCAGACAACTGCTTTTTATCCTAGCTATGTGGCTACAGTAGCCATTTTGGCCATTTGTGTCTGTTTGCATTTCTCTCTCTCTCTCTTTATATATATATATATATATATATATATATATATATATATATATATATATATATATATATATTATATTAAATAACTGGTTGTTGCTTCCATTCCTCCAGCCTTGGGTGCCTGGTTTGTTTTTATTTGGTTCCTGGTTTTAGTGGCATCTATCTTCTTGGTGATTTTGGTTATTTATATATATATATATATATATATATATATATATATATACATACACACACACACACACACACACACACACACACACACACACACACACACATATATATATATATATATATATATATATATATATATATATATATATATATATATATATATGGATTCCATACATTTGGTCGAATTACACTTAGTCAAAAATGATTCCAGGCAGTTCACTTCACTGAAAGCTCACTTGACTGAAAACTCACTTGGTCGAAGTTCATTTGGTCGAAAATGGAATATAGACCCTGCCTTACTACAGTGCAACCCTGGAGTGAGAATATTAAATAAGGGAGAGGTGTGGGGGGGCATAGCTCCCCACATTATGCCAATATTTTTTACTAAAGATATATATATCAATGTATTTCTAATGGATGTACCATCTTATAACAGGGAATACATTAAAATTATGTGGGGGGGGCTACACCCCCCACATCCCCCATTGTTGAGGGCAGTGCCCCCAACCATCAGCCCTTATTTAATATTCTCACTCCAGGGTTGCACTGCAGTGGGGCAGCGGCTGTATTCCATTTTCGACCAAATGAACTTCGACCAAGTGAGCTTTCAGTCAAGTGAGTTTTCAGTGAAGTGCAATGCCTGGTATCATTTTCAACTAAGTGTAATTCGACCAAATGTATGGAATCCATATATATATATATATATATATATATATATATATATGTATAACTGAATGAAATGCCCATATACTACTGATGAGTTACCGTTACAGCAGTTACAAGAGAACACTGCTGTGTTGGGGGTAGGGGAACAGCATAACATGTTCTGCTGCGATAGATGATAGTCTGAATACTATTTAACCTGACTGTCTAACATCTCCCTTCCATAATGTACCAGTAATCTGTTGCAGTAAGACTGCATGAATATTCCATGCATGACACCTATTGAATAGAACTGGAAACATGTTAGTGGAATGGGTATCTGTAGTCCCATGTGAATGTCATTTCTGTCCAACCACTTTACTCATCCCTTATTAGACCCATTATAGAATACAACGCCCTGTTTGGTATGTACCTCTCGAGACATCTGCAACAACTGGAAAGACCGCAGAAATAACTCACAAAAAGAATTACAGGTCTAAAGCAGATGCCCTATGCTGACCGTCTAAAAATACTGCAGCTATACTCTGTCGCATATTGTCTACTCAGAGACGATTTCTACTTAACATACAAGTCCATGTCAAACCCATAGCTGTTGGACATGCTACACTTAAAGAAACCCCAATCCCTCAAAGCAACACACTCCAGGGATCTAAACCTTGTTATTACAATAAACAAAACATGCTGCAGAGACAGGTTCCTGACCCAGAGACTCCCCAGACTCTGGACAAGACTGCCCATACATATCAAGCAGAGTGCTTCTTTGTCCCTCTTCAAAAGGAACCTTGACGATTGGACAGGAGATAGGAAATTCACCCTGGGGATCACGTCAGTCACCCTGCTAGACATGGGTCCAGGGAAGTAAATAGTGTGGGAAGAAATAGCCAGGGAATTGTTATGGTTAGGCTTGTTTAGGTCCTAGGGCTGATAGCCTAGTACCAGCCTATAAACCTATGAACCTATGAACTAGCCCACTATAGTTATTTGCATAATGTACCCGGTCCATATATACACACTGACATATCATAATAATCCAGTTGAATTGTATAGGTTATGGACTTACTCTGCAAATGCAGCAGTTGTGACAACTGTAGTTTAGGGTTGCCTCTGTCTGATGCAAGCACTACACAGCCAAAACACAGATAGGTCCAGGATGTGTGAGCTGACTAGCATCAATTTTAATATCTGTATGTGAGTAGGAGTGAGGTGTCAGTCCCTAGGTCCCTAGATTGTCAGTGAATGTGCTATGCGTTGTCTCTTAGCCAAAGTCAGGTTATACTAGGCATGCCTACGTGTGACTACAGGGACATCAGCAAGGGGGTTTCTTCTCTGAGTCCTCCTGTGACTGTGGCTGTGATGAGCTAGGCACTGGTGGGGGGCTGTGTATCCTTTCTCTTTGCTGATCCTGCTGCAGCTGTTTCCACAGGATCAGATTGTGTTGCATAGCATATACTGTGAATATTTGTGCACATGTGGCTGGAGTATCCTGCAGGGCTCCACCAGATATATTGAGGCATCAGAACCATGACTTCAGAAGTCCAAACACACACTCTATGTTTTAACTAGTTTGCATGTGCCTCATTATGATGTTCTTCTGTGGGTACAGCTGTGATATGTGCCAGTTATGGGGGTCGTGACAACTGCCAGGGTTGCCAGCGTACACATTCAGGATAATTCCTTGGGCATTGCACATGACCTGGCAGTTGATGGAGTGGTACCCCTTGTGGTTAACATAGATTGTACCCTAATCACCAGGTGGTGCCTTGATGTGTACATGAGGGCAAACTATGGCACCCAGTACTTCAGAGTAGTGTGCTGCATGATAGAAGTGTTGCATATTGCTGGCCTCACCTCAAGGGTAAGGGGAAAATATATGTGCTCACTGGCATGTGTTAGCATAGCATCCACGAATTGGTGGAGTATCCTGGATGCAGATACCTGTGACACCCCTATGATATCCCCAGATGGTCTTTGAAAAGTACCTGTAGCTAGTATCCTAAGGGCTACACATACCTTTGTCTCCACTGGGACGTGTTCTCGTCTGTTAGCTCTGGCTCTGAGTGGAGGGCAGCAGAGCTCAGTGAGTTCTTTTAATATGTTCCTGTCCACCCTGTAACAGTCTACAATCTCCAACTCATGTAGCTCCTGGAAAGTTACTCTGGGCCTGAACACTTTTCTCTTTCTCGGCCTAGGCCTATTATCAACAGCACCAGCAGCATTAACTTCAGCATCTAACATATAAAGATGTAGCACACCTGCAGCAGCACCTAGTATTATCTCAGTTAAAATTCCCAAGTCTGTACTCCAATGGTCCAGAGTACTGAGGGAAAATCAGAACATAGGGTGTATGCATATTTTATACAGTTCTGCTTTAGGTCCACCATGTGGGATTGGCTAAACATGATGCAGTTCACCTGTCCAGGATATAATTAATATAATTTTAAGGCCCTGCTTTAGTGCATGCTGCTCTGCGATGCCCCACTGTGTGCAGCATAGCTTATACAAAAGTCAAAAATATTTATTGAAGATATCCAATTTTAATTGATTGCTGCCTACATCATCACAGTCACATGGATAATCTGTCTGTGCGAACCCGCTAAGCTATGCGGCTTGCCACCCAAACACTTGTGGCTGGGAACAATAAATCCTAAAAATAATAAGACACACTACCCTGACATCATCCACATCCTCTGAGAATATCGACATCATGTAGGAGCCTACATGAAGGGGATATGTGGACATGGTTGCTCCTTTTAACAATTCAGGAAATCCACCTTATTTGCATACATATTCACGCTGACAGCCTAGACACTACACGGTTCATAGCCATGTGAGCTTGTTGACAGCACATATGCACCATTGTACAGATCTGATGCAAGGTCCTACAGTATATTTTTGAACACCATATTAAAACTGTCATTTTTTTATTTCTGTTACCCATGTTTGTGCACTGCTGTGCAAAGTGCAAATATGTTGAAATTATTAAAAAAATATTGTTTATTTTACATATTTCCTTCCTTTTTCAGACATCCACAATATGCCTTTTGCACATTTATGTCTATGATATAACATTTTCTGGGGAGTTATGTCCATATTTGTGGAATTTTACATCCCCTTCTGTCCGTGTAGACTCCTGTATGCGGAAAAATTCTGTGTACACCATGGACACTGACATGGAGTCTACATGAACACCTTTTGGCTTGTTGGATCACTCCACCTGGGTCATTTGCATAATATTCAACTGCTTATAAGGTCATTTGCATTCCACAGAACTTTCCCTGTTTGTGCATGCTTGCGTGCCTCTAAGTGATGCTTACTGAATCTAAAATTGTCCACTCTTGTGTATGCATCACACTGTGATGCATAAACCCAAAAAAAAGTTTGAGTAAGCTTTACTGAATTCCCACCTAAATCTATCCCCTCACCCAGCCCTGACTCTAACCCTAAAATATATAAACTTGCACACAAGTAACTCCTATCCTTTACCCATCTCAACCCTAACACTCTCAATAGCTGCAATCCCACTCACCTGTCTCGACAAAACAGTATTGATATTTCTACTGTTTGGAGATCTGTACCATTGACAATGAAAGTTAAACCACACACCACAAAACAGCTAGAGTGTAAATGCTCATTTCTGTGAATCACATATGGCTGAATTAAAGTGTTATGTATTATATAGGTAATTAAAAGTGTTCAGGAAAATAAACAGCTCATTGGAAAGGTGGCAGTTGTGAAGATGTGCATGATATATTATAACAATTGTTGTGTATGTATAAATGTTCACAGGTTAGCATTTGGTAAAGTGATAAATTTAATGTTGTGTATATTTGGTGTTGTGTATTCTATGTCCTTTTGTATTGTGTGGTGGTGTGACGCCCGTGCCCTGGCCCAGTAATCAAGCAGCCTCAATCCTCACCATTAACACCAGTGAGGGGCATCTCATATAGGAGGAAAGGATAACAAATACACACAGTAAAGTGCAATTTCCCTTAAGAGCACACAGAGATAACAGCCAGTCCCCAATAAGACTCCTCACTGGCACAGCTATAGGGTACAGATCTCAGCCTAGTGGGCAAGCTAAAACCTCCAGCACCTCGCTGTCCAACCAGTGCTTCGTGTAGCTTCCCAAGTAGCTGACACACGCACACATGCACACACACACACACACACACACACACACACACACACACACACACACACACACACACACACACACACACACACACACACACTTTGAGAAGAGTTTATACAACCATGCAACCACACAGACACTCCTGGGAAAGGCTGGCACAGGTTGTCCAGCTGTGCCCATTGTTCCCAGACTATACGGTAGTACCAGCTGTCACCACCCACTAATATTTATCAGCTACTCAAAGGCCCTTAAAAGGGTGTCCCATTATTACTGTGCAATATTATTATCCAATTGGTAGTATAGCCCAAGGCTAAAGCTATTGAAGTGGCTTTGTACAATTTTACCAAAGGCATGCAAGTAACCCAAAGAGCTTAAATTATCTCAACAAAAACAGCCACAGTTGAAAGGGTTTAAAAATATGTAATAAAAAATAGTCAAAACACAAG
>NC_056731.1:1778614924-1778667424 GCF_019279795.1 Protopterus annectens
TTCATTAGAACAGCCAAAATGAGAGATTTGTCTTCAGGAGGAAGAGAGAAGTGCTTTCTGTTTACCGTTCTTTGCCTGGCTTTCTTGTTATTAGTCTAAGCCCTGTACACTGCTAGATCCACCCATAAGTCTGCTCTCAAAGCAAACAAACATTAAAACAGCTTCCTCCTTGCAGTACAAAAGCAAAGAACACATGCATTTTTTATTTGCTGAGCATTTTATTGTCTTTTTTTGTTTGGTAACAGGCAAACTTACTAGTTGGATAGTCACTAAAATGCATGAAATATGGATCAAACTGACAGACACAAAATGTACTGACAAATATTCAAGACTAGCTTTGCATTGCGTTCTGTCTCTTCCCTAGGTGAGACTTTTTTTATTCAACTACTGTTAGAAACTGAAAGTTATAAATATCTGTTTTGGTTATACTGACCTTGACAAGAACTAACTTTTCCTTCCCGGCTTTTTACTGTTTGTGTCTTAGAAGGATGTCTGCCTTACACTTACTTGGACTGTCCTTGGTGACTTCAAGACTGGTACCAATTTTGTGTACCTGAACCTTGGAATGCATGCTAAAACTAGCAAACATTTCTATTCAATAGCAGATGAATGCAAATAAAATATTAAGCAAAGGCTGGTTATCTTTTTCCACATATGCAGTGTTATTTTCTTTTATAGCAAGGCATTGAAGAAATCCTGAAATTGTGGTCTTAAGTAATGTAAACTTCCACGTACTACTTTTGCTATACTTACAGATAAAAAGAACTGTTCTTGATGGCACATTTGCTCTGTTGATCTCAGCCCCTTAGTTCCAGAATCAGGGACAAATACAGAAATAAACAGATGCTTCTTGAAATAATAATGCTATTAATTTGAGAATTTTGGCAAAATAACAGAATATGAATTAACATTCATTTTCTGAAGTAAAAGAAGTCTATAATTCTAATTGCTGTTAGTATGCAACCTACCACTGTTTCTCCCCAAATCATCAATTTTAGGAGGAATTAGTAGTGAAAAGAGTAAAATACTGAGCCAAAATCAGGGATGCCCCTGAAAATCAGGGACAGCTGAAAGGTATGCTCACACCTGATAAAATTAGAACCCCTATACAAATGCAAAACTTATAAGAGTACTATTATTGTGAAAAAGTAAAGTGACACACACATGCATTAGATTCATATTTCCTAAAGAGAAGATAGAAACAACCATTTGGCATTAATTCCTTAAACGTATACATCAAAGTTTATTTATTCTAATTGTGGCTGAAAAGGATCAACAGAACATCCCACCTATACAAATAAATAACTAAACAAACAAACCAATAAATAAATCATTAAATGCAGAATGGTGGGGTCTATGTAAAATCATTGAAGAGTCACATTGTCGAGCATCATCTCATTGACAATGCTGGCCATTGAACCCCCTCCTTCCCCCGCTAATTATATATATATATCAATTCTGAGACCTCACTACAGATGGAGGGAAAGGGCACATTTCCTGATCCCTACTGTAACATGATATCAGTCAGTATGGTTTGGCATCCAGCATTGTCAATGAGATGACATTCGACAATGTGGCCATTCACTGATATGACGTAGACCCTGGCATGGTCAATACTTTTAAGTTTTGTTTAGAAAATGTAAGTAAATCATGCAGTCTGGAAAAAAAATTTGAATATTATATTCATTACACAGACAGATGGAAAGATAGATGTAATTAGGTGATATAAATCAGTTTATGCTGTCATGTATTATGAGAGGACAGTTAGGATTCTGGGACAAAAAAACATAAAAACTGAACACAGGTTTCGCAATAGTGTGTCTGGCATATACATTGATAGATCAGTACAGCAGTTAATGGCAGGATAGGAGCACACATTACAATATTAAGATGGTATTAGAATCCAGTAGCGCATTTAGAAAAGCAGGCTAGTATGGAAAAAAGCAACATTTAAGTACAGATAATGGCCAGCCAGTGCATCTTATGCACAAAATCAAGGGCAGCACATTAAACTCATACAACATCCAAACACTGAATATTATTGTGCTAAAGTTGGGAACATCTAGAGAGCGAGTCACATATCCCTGGAATGTTCTTTACATTCTTTAGTTCTAAGAGGTAAGATGTATCAGTGTCAGGTGCTCAACAGGTAACACACTCATTAAAGGTACTGGAAGACAAGAAGGGTGTTTGGATTCATCTTTCAGTACTAACACTGTAGTGTAGGCATAATGGATTAACAACACTCATGAGGTGAGGTGTACTCCTTCATGAAGACTCTCAATCAAGATTCCATCTGCTTGAGCTGGTGGTTGTAGCTCATATAAATGTAAAAAATCCCATGGTACTTTTCAAAAAACTGTAGAAGAATATCACATTCTATTTTATATATCTATATATATATATATATATATATATATATATATATATATATATATATATATATATATATATATATATATATCTTTTTTGCACAATATACATTTTCCAATATCGTTAACAAACATATACATAAAAGATTACTAAAAATACAATAAATAAACAAAAAATGAAAGCGCAAAAACAGATTACAACAACACACCATCTTCTGGACCTTAAACAAAACAAAAGTTTATGTACCATTTCTGTATTGTACCACTTTTATAAAAAAGGACAGCATCCTGTCCAAATGAGGGGCCAAATTCAGAAAACATTCCTGCATTGCACTAATTGAATTTGCGGGATGAACAGCCAATCACAGGGTGTCTGAGGTTTAGAAACATATGCACCACTAGCAAGGAATGCCAAGCAGCAGGCTCAGGTGTGGTATATGCTAGCAGCCACATAATCACATGGTAATGAACAACATTGTTAAAATAAGCAGCTCAGAGTATGCAAATGAGGAAAATAAGACAGCAGAGTGATTCATAAACATAAAAGTGATGCATGATAACATGGTAATGAATAACATTGTTAAAATGAGCATCTCAGAGTATGCAAATGAGAAAAATAGGACAGCAGAGTGATTCATAAACATAAAAGTGATGCATGATAACATGGTAATGAATAACATTGTTAAAATAAGCAGCTGAGAGTATGCAAATGAGGAAAATAAGACAGCAGAGTGATTCATAAACATAAAAGTGATGCATGATAACATGGTAATGAATAACATTGTTAAAATGAGCATCTCAGAGTATGCAAATGAGGAAAATAAGACAGCGGAGTGATTCATAAACATAAAAGTGATGCATGATAACATGGTAATGAATAACATTGTTAAAATGAACATCTCAGAGTATGCAAATGAGGAAAATAAGACAGCGGAGTGATTCATAAACATAAAAGCTATGCAATGGAGCTGCACATGCTGTGTAATTGAAATCAAATGCATGTTTGTGTTAATGCTAATGGAATTGCTAAAGAATGTTAGCTCTTGCTGCAGCATTAGTAAATACATAACATAATGAGTTCCAGCAGTAGCCAGGTACCTCTGCAACCACACAAGAACAGTCCAAATAGTAAAAACAAGCAGAGGCAAGGCTCCAGATTCTTAAGCTGATTTGTTACAAAACACACACAAGCGCTTTCACCAAAATGCTTCTTCAGGTGTATATAAAAAACAGCATCACACCCATACTTATATCCAACACTAACTAATCACATGATTAGCAAGTGGAACTCTTGAAGGTACATGGAAGTAATTATATTCACTCACATAATAAAATACATAAGAAATTAAATAAACTTCATTTTTATAAAACAATATCTCAACAAGGATATAAATAATGAACAAATATAATGAAAAAATATAATAAAAATGTATATCCATACATGGTAGCCACAAAAAAGGCAACAATATGTATAAAAATGTATATAAGAATGTATACATGTAACAAACAACATATTCTATCTGTGTAATGGTCTGTTTTTCAGGATGGGTCTCAACAGTACATGGTCATTAAGACCATGTCCTATGTTAGCTCTTAATCTCACAATCCATTTGGCCTCCAGGTTCTCAATCTGGACTCTAATATCACCACCCCTCAAGTTCTCATAGCATCTGCCTAATACCATAAATGTAAATGTGTGCTGGTCATTTGTCTCTTTTATATGTTTTGCAAGAGCATTGAAGGTACTACCTTTCTTAATATGGTAAAGATGTTCCCTGATCCTATCCCTTAATAATCTATCAGTCTTACCCACATAGAATTTATTACATGCTTGGCAGGCAGCAAGATAAACTACATGGGAACTATCACAGCTAGCATAAGTTCTTAATTCATAAGTTGTGCCTGTATCAGGATGTTGAAATTTCACATCTTGACTTATAAATTTGCAAAATTGACATCTTGCACATGGTCTGGTCCCTGGTGTCTTTTCAGTCCTGATTTGGTCTCTGGGGTTACACAAACATCTCCTTAATGATTTCTTGTTTTAAAAGTAAACTGTGGATGTGTTCCTATCAAATTACTCATTTGTTTATCAGATATCAAAATGTTCCAATGTTTGTTAATGATGTCTGTGTAACATCTTATATTTCTTGAATAACTAAAGCACATTTTGAGTGGTTGAGGAACTTGCTTCTGCTGGTTCCCATTGTTCATGTCACTTCTTGTCTGTTCAGAGAAATAAGGTCTAGCTCTACTATGTCTGAAATTCTTTACTGTCTTGATGCTTTTGTCAACAAGTTTCTGATCATAACCTCTCTCTGTCAGTGCTATATCTGTTTTTTCTAATTGTTCTATAAAATCTATTTCTCTGGCATTTAATCTGGAAGCCCTATAGGCTTGATTCTGTGCAACATTCCTAAAAACATATTGAGGGTGCATGCTATCTTTTCTTAATAAACTGTTCACATGGCATCCCTTCCTAAACATTTTAGTGCTTAGTGCATCATTAGATTCTTGTATAATGGATACATCTAAGAAATTAACCTCAGTGTATGACCAATTCATGGTGAACTTAAGGAAATGTGTTGAATCATTAACATAATCCACAAATTTCATCAGTTGCTCTAATGACCCCCCCCAATAAAAGGAAGACGTCATCTACAAACCTGCGAAAAAATAATATATCCTCCTTGAAATCACCTAGGACCAAAATCTCCTGTTCCCATTTCGACATCACAGCATTCGCGTAACTGTTAGCACATGATGTTCCCATGGCTACCCCATTGCATTGCCAGTAGGCCTTGTCCCTGAACATAAACACATTGTTCTCTAATACCAAACTTAATAATATTCATATGAAGTCCATCATATCACTATCGTATTCCCTGGTGTCAAGCATTACTCTGACCACACTGTCAATCCCAAGATCATTCGGAATGACAGTGAAAAGTGACACCACATCAAGGGTAACTAGTAGCATTTGTTGTCTACAGGCTTGTTGATCTCCTGCACAAGCAAAACCATATAGATCTTTAACAAAATGTTCTGTATCCTTTAAAATGTAAACTGACTGATTTATAAGGTTCCTGAGAAATTTCTCCACATAAATAGATATGGATTCCGTACACCAATTACTACCAGCCACAATGGGCCTCATGGGAGGATTCTCTCTATTTTTATGTACCTTGGGTAGCACTTGGATTACTGGAGTGGTAGGATTGAAAATAAGAAAATATCTTAGTAAATTTTCATCTATGAGACCCATCCTGGCTATTTCTCTTAACTTATTATGTACACATTCAACCATTCTTTTAACTTATGATGAAGTAACAGCTTTATAAAATGTGGCATCATCTAATAAAGCAAGCATTCTCCTATCATAATCATCTCTATCTAATATTACAATCTGTCCTCCCTTGTCTGCAGGACGTATCACAATGTGTGGATTTATTTGTAAATTATTTAGTGCTTTAAACTCATCTTTAGATAAGTTATACCATCTATTGCTGCAGGAATGAATTTTTTGTTCATAAAACACTCTATACACATCATCCAAGCATAACTGTTCAAATGCAGAAACTAAGGGGTTTAATTTAGGTATGAAAGAACTAGGTTTTTTTAAAATAAATTCCCCATTGTCACCATTATCAGCATACATAATTTTAAGCATTAAATTGCGTGTAAACATTTTGATACCAAATACAATTTCGGTAATATCAGAGTCAGCAGCTGGAATGAAAGAAAGTCCTTTTTCCAGTACACTATATTCACTTTTAGATAAAGTGTAGGTAGATAAATTAACTATTAATTTTTGTTGTTCATAAAGGCTTTCTTTATCGTTTACGGACTCACCATTCCATCTGGGTGCTTCTTTTTGGTTCATGTCATACTTCTCCCTCTCTGCTGTCCTTGATTCAAACCACCTCTTCCTCGATTTATAGACCTGTTCCTGGTTGGGAGAAGAAAAAATCAGATTTCGAGGTCACAGAGCTTCTAAAAAAGAGGAATGAACATCATCAACAAGGCTGCGCCTATCTGGAGCATTGCCATTCACTTCTTGATGGACTTGTGCTGTAGTTAAGATGGTTTTCCTTCTTGCTCCTGTTATCTCGGTTGTCGGCATGGCACAACCTAAGTTATTGGTTGCTGAAACCCTCCCTTCAACCACTTTCTGGATATCCTCCGAGTCTGGATTGGTGGAAACATTCATAGTGGCTTCCAAAATGCCTTCCATACTTTTAGACTACAAAATAAACATGTGAAAACCAAAGGAGGCAGTGTTTCAGTCTATATTAGAGATAAATTCACCTCACATCTAGTTAGATTGGATAACTCCATGGAGTTACTCGAGGTCCAGGTTACAGTGGGTAAGACCCCATTCAAGTCCTTGCCAGTTATATATCCCCCTCCATGGGTCATGATACCCATGAAGCCTAGTTAACCAAACTGAAGACTATCCAAATTTTGCCAAACATACTAGTTATGGGACATCTCAGTTATCCCACCATCAACTGGGAAATCTACTCTAGCGCAAATTTGCTAGCACAAACGTTCCTTGACTTTGTGAATTCAAATGCCCTGGAGAAAATTGTCTATACCCTGACAAAAGGAACAAATATTCTAGAGCTGGTCCTCACCACCATGTTAAACAGGGCCATTGCTGCAACTGTTGGAACCTCATTAGTTAAAACTGGTCACAAATCAGTCACCTTCGAACTGACACTAATACCAGAACTCACAAAGGGTGAAATCAGACTAAAAAACTTCACCAGGGCAAATTATACTCTCCTAGGTGAAGGTATAATTGCATTCCAAGCCCCACCCCAAGCTGAAAGTGGTAACTACGCCGAAGCTTACATTAACGTCCAGTACAATCACTTGTATAAATGTATAAACTCGGCTGTATCAGATAGGATCAAAGCCAGAGCTCCAAGTAAAATCAAGCTGCATGGTGGCCTTCCAGCCTCAACAAACTCTACAATAAATGCAAAAAGTTGCTGTCCAAGAAAACAAAGAAAAGAACTCAATAATGGAAAAGCACCCCGCTCAGCCTTAACAGGCAAGTAAGACAACTTGCAAATCCTCCAAGATCTCCTTTGACAGAAACCTAGCAAGTACTGGCAAGGATAACCATAAGGCATTTTACAGCTATGTGCGTAACCTAAAGGGAAGGACCCAAGCATGTGCAGAACTGGTGACCAACCGTATCACACACACTGACCCCACAGAGATAGCAAACCCGCTACTCAATAAATTTGGTAAAAATTTCACTCCCTTATCCCTTCCTAACTTATAAAAAACCCTCCCCAACGCCCCCCCCCACCTTACATATCTGAAGAGCAGGTCTTCTATGCCCCATTCAAAGCAAAGAATACAGCTCTATGGGACCAGATGACATCCCAGGCTGTCTTCTGAAAAGGTTAAAACATGAACTAGCATCGCCACGAAGTACCCTTTTCAATCATAGCCTAACCACAGGCTTTGCTCCTGTGGAATGGAGAACAGCTACAGTTATTCCCCTCCACTAAGGTGGCCTAGCAACAGACCGAGGGAATTACAGACTCATAAGCCTGACCAGTCTCATCTGTAAGGCCATGGAACATATCATTATGGTCCTCATAAATAAAGACATAGGTAGCCTCCAAACCCTGTATCCTACCCGATTTGGCTTAGTGAAAGGCAGATCCTGCCTGTTAAATCTGGTGAATTTCTTTGCAAGTGTGACCAAGGCCATTGATGAGGGCAAACCTGTGCACACAGCATACCTTGACTTGGCAAAGGCTTTTGATACAATCTCACATTCAGGCATTACTGATAAACTAAGCAAACTGAATGTAAACTCCTTTGTTGTAAGATGGGTTGCCAAATGGCTCACAAACTGGACACACACTATCAAAGTGGGTGACTCCACATCAGCCAGCAGACCTGTTACCAGCAGGATGCCACAGGGGTGAGTGCTGGGCCCCCAACTGTTTGGTATATATGTCTCAGAAATTCAGGTCAAAACTAAAGAGCTGCGGCTGACCAAGTTTGCAGATGACTGCATACTAGGTGCAATCATCGAATCCCCAAATTATGTCAGTATACTCCAGGATGGTCTCACAGAGACCAAAGACTGGTGTATTAGTCACGGCCTCAATCTGAATGCAAAGAAATGCATCATCATTCCCTTTACATAAACAATTTCCCTTTACACTATCAAATCAATAACAATACCCTAAGAACCTATCAAGTGGTAAACAAGCTGGGATCACAAGCTGACCGCAACCATAACTTCAACCACCACAAGTCTAACATTGTAAGGAGAGCTTTCCAAGTAACTCACTTGATTAGTAAAGGCATCACCTCAAGAGCAGAAGAAGTTATAACCCCCCTATATTCGGCACTTATTCAGCCCATAAATAAGTATAATGCCCCATTTGGTATGTACCATGCTAAGCATCTGCAGCAATTAGAGCAACCTCAGAGCTTTCTACCAAAGAAGATCAAGGGCCTCCAGCATGTGTCCTACATGGACCAACTAAACTTCCTGTCACTATACTCCGTATCATATAAACTTCTTAGGGGAGACTTATGCCTGACCTACAAAGCAACCCAAGACTGAACTTTATTGCATATCTGTAAATCAAATGGGTCTAGGGCTACCAATTCCTGGGACTTAAATATGCCTGTGACTTAAACAGGACATGCTGGAGGGACTGATTTATCTACCAGTGACTGCCATATGTTTTAACAGGCTACCAATTCATGTGAAACAGACCACCTCTATGACACTGTTCAAGAGGAACCTGGATGAGTTGATGGGGCATCATACATTCTTACTGAGGATAGTACCCACAACCCTCCTGGGCATGGATAGTCATCACTAAATGCAATCTTGGGCATTGATTAGTACCTTTATGGTATTACATTGTGTTGAAACGGCTAGGCTACAAATGACGTCCACGTTGATAACCTAGTATTCTCCTGTGATCCAATGATCCTTTGATCTGCTTTGAAAATCTTCCATCAGCCTCTTGACACCATGCTTCAGCATGTGGGTGAGCTTAAGTGGTTCCTACATATCACTGAGGACAGAACCAACACCATGTGGAAGTTCAAGGATATAGCCAATCTCCCTGAGGCACTGTGGGCCATAGACTGTACTCACATTGAACTAAAGGCCCCACCTAGTAAACTGAGAAGTTAGCATGCGAACCACAAAGGATATCACAATACCAACTGCCAGCTAGGTTGTAATGCACAGAGTATCACTACAATGTGTTTGAATGGCTACTTAAGTACTTATCATAACTCCCACATATGGCATACATCTAAATTTTATCATTGATTTGTGAGGGGTGTTCTCTCCCAGAGGCATCTTGTTGGTGATGTCAGATATGCCATGGAACATTGGCATATGAAACCCATAAGAAATCTATAAAATCAGACAGACTGGGGACAAGCATAGGTTCATAGGTTCATAGGTTTATACTAGGGTATCTGCCCTAGGGCATTTATAAGCCCAGCCAGAGTGTGTTTGGCTTTCGCCACCCATTTTAAATTAATTTTTCTATGCCCTTTTTCGAGGTTAGTATACTGTGCCTCTGTCTAACAGTGACACAGAAGTGATACCCGGGGTAAACCTACGATCTCCCATCCACTCATCAAGATTCCTCTTGAAGAGAGTCAATGAGGGACTCTGCCTAACCTGGACTGGGATTTTATTCCAGAGTGAAGGGAGCCTCTGGGTTATGAATCTGTCCCTCCAGCATGTCCTATTTATTTCAGTGCTGAGTTTCAAGTCTCTCGAGCGAGTAGCTCGATGGGATTTGGATTTTCTGAGGTGCAGCATGTCCATCTCAGATATGGAGCATGATGGAGTATGTATCTAGGCAGCTGAAGACATGCCTTCTCTGTCTGGATTCATTCAGTGGTGTCCTGCCATGTATGCAAAAATATTTTCCTGTACTCAGTGTTACACAATATCATACTTGCATACAAAACTATGCATAGGCTGACCACACTGTGCATCAGACACAGGCAACCCAGGAAATAATGTACAAAAGTACAATAATGTACAAAGACATGCATCTTGAGCCTTTCTCCCCGGGCCTCCGCTGAAAATTGGCTTCGTTCCAAGTCAGACTTTCCCGGATAATAAATGTTAAGTAAATGTTAAGTAAATAAATAAATAAAATAAATAAATAAATAAAAGGCAGGGCATAGTTATCATCTTTTGCACAGGTTGGAATGGGAGCACATAGGTGAATGTCTTTCATATGGAAATGTATGTATGCCAAGGATTATTAAAGTAAAACATGCATTGCTTGTATGGCCTTTCAGAGAGAGAGTGTATGTGTGTGTGTGTGTGTGTGTGTGTGTGTGTGTGTGTGTGTGTGTGTGTGTGTGTGTGTGTGTGTGTGTGTGTGTGTAAAATGCTTTCAGTGTCGGTGCGTGTGTGCGTGTGTGTGTGTGTGTGTGTGTGTGTGTGTGTGTGTGTGTGTGTGTGTGTGTGTGTGTGTGTGTGTGTGTGTGTGTGAGATACCTCTCCAATTCTGGACAAAGCCAGAAAGAATGGGAGGACAAAGGCCCCAAAATAGGGACAGATTTTATATATTAATCTTATAAACTTAGAAAGATGTTAGAATAAAAGGTTTTGTCTTAGTATGCATTTTCTGAATAATATGAAGTCTGAAATTCATTTGTCTGTCAATATTAGGTGGCATCAATCCTCAATGATTTGCAAGAAAATCACAAATGTTATGAAGAACATGTCAAAAATATGAGTAAAAAATCTGGACATTCTGTGAAAATCTGCACAGTTGAGAGGTATGGTGAGTGTGTGTATGTATATGTATGTGTGTGTGTGATATACTGTGGGCTGTAGTGATGGGAGTGTGTGTCTGCTGGGACACAACCTTAACATAATTACAACACTCTGACTCTGTGTACTTGACAGGTGCAGAACGCACATGAAAGAGGTTTCAGCATCAAATGGACCTGCCAGTCCATGAGATCTGGCTCTACCAAGGGTTGCACTGTTTCACCAGGACCCTGGCTAGATGTCAGAATACTGTGTAACCATGAGCAATGTCTAGTAAGAGATGTGCCACTGCTGTAACTGCCACAGCCACATGTGAATGTCCTCTCTTGGGCAAGGACACCTCCACAACAGATGTAGTTGTGCAAGTGCTAACACTGTGGCAGCATGATCCAGATTGCCCATACCCATGATGACTACCATTTGATGAGGTAGCAGATGAATGGCTTCACAGATGGCACCACTTGAGAGGGCATAGCACGTTCCAGTATGTGAATGAGTCTATCAAAGCTATCCCATATATGGGACATGCTGTCTCTTAGGTCATCTCATACACCCTGTATCACTCTTATTAACTGTGCTGTGGCTGTTGTGATACTAGCTTGAGCCACCATTATGGCCTTGCACATACCCTGAGATATGACCACTTGCACAATTGTGGGGTGGGGGGGCATTTAGCCATGTCTCAAATGAGCACCATTACCCAGCCCCCATGTGTATCACTCTGCCCATAGGAGCTAGGGGCAAGTTCTGATATGTCTTCGAGGGAGTACCACACCTCCCTGATGGAAGTGTTCCCAGTAATCTGACCCCCTATGTGTTGTATGTCTCCTGGGTGTTCACATGCATAGATGCTGCATAAATTATCTGTGTAGGGAATACATTGCTTACATTCCTTATGTACAGCACACTCACAGTACTCCTTCACTGTGCCAGCTCACTCCTGCCATCATCATCATTATCATCATCATACACTGCAGATTCTCCAGCATCAGGTGCTGGAAGTCCCAAAGTTCTGCTGATGGATTAAACAATCACCTGTACATACTCTTAAGTATAATATCATGTGTGAGCATGACCCAGCACCAGAAGTATATGAGAAATTCTTCTTCTTTTGGCTGCTCCCATTAGGGGTCGCCACAACAGATCATCTGTTTCCATTTCTTCCTGTTCTCCGCGTCTTGCTCTGTCACACTAACCACCTGTATGTCCTCTCTCACCACATCCATAAACCTTATCTTAGGCCTCCCTCTTTTTCTGTTACCTGACAGCTTCATCCTTAGCATATTTTTCCCAATATACTCTGCATCCCTCCTCAGCACATGTCCAAACCAATGTAACATTTCCTCTCTGGCTTTGTCTCAAAACCTTCCAACCTGGGCTGACCCTCTAATATACTTATTCCTAATCCTGTCCAACGTCATCACACCCAGTGCAAATCATAACATCTTTAACTCTGCCACATCCAGCTCTGACTCCTGCCTTTTGTCAGTGCCACTGTCTCCAACCCATATAACATAGCTGGTCTCACTACCCTCTTGTAGACCTTCCCTTTCACTCTTACTGGTACTCGTCTGTCACAAATCACTCCTGACACTCTTCTCCACCCACTCCATCCTGCCTGTACTCTCTTCTTCACCTCTCTTCCACATTCACCATTACTCTGAACTGCTGATCCCAAGTATTTAAATTCATCCACCTTTGCCACCTCTACTCCCTGCATCCTCACTATTCCTCTATCCTCCCTATCATTTACATACATAAATTTTGTCTTAGTCCTACTGACCTTCATTCCTTTTCTCTCTAGGGCATATCTCCACCTCTCCAGGGTCTCCTCCACCTGTTCTCTACTCTCACTACAGATCACAATGTCATCTGCAAACATCATAGTCCACGGGGACTCCTGTCTGATCTCGTCTGTCAACCTGTCCATCACCATTGCAAATAAGAAAGGGCTCAGAGCTGATCCTTGATGTAATCCCACCTCCACTTTAAACACATCTGTCACTCCCACCGCAGACCTCACTGCTGTCACATTACCCTCGTACATATCCTGTACCACTCTTACATACTTCTCTGATACTCCCGACTTCCTCATACAATACCACAACTCCTCTCTAGGCAGCCTGTCATATGCTTATATGAGAAATTGAAGTGTACAAATAGTGGAATTAATAAAATAAGTATTTTAAGAGGATACCTTGAGTAGATAACCATGCATGAGGAATCCTTAATGTTCCTTGTCACGAAAGGAGGTGCTGCCAGCCCAGCTATCTAGAATTTTGTACATAAGTATATGTCATTTGTGAATATCAACATGCTTTATATAGAAGTGTCAAAGAGAGATACTGGCATCCCAACTATCTGGAATTTTGTAAATGGTTATGTGTTATTCGTGAATGTCAACATGCTCCATATGTTACAACTGTATTAGAACTGTATGTTATGTGTATATCAAACTGCTGGTACAGAAGTGTATGTGAAAATGTATTTTACAAAGTACTGAACTTAATGATGTATCCACAGTGTACCCTACTGGAAAAGAACAGAAATGTACATACAATATTGTAACTGTTTAAATGTATATATTTTAACAGGGAAACTGGACACAGGAAGTTAACTTCAGAAAAATAGCTGAAATTAAATTACTTTATGGCTAGGCCATAAAAAAGTTATCTTTCAGTTTCACTGCAGCAGGAGACATAATGTCTGTACTAGAGAAGTTTTCTATATTGTCTTTAAATGTGGTGGAATGTAAATTATTTTAAGACTTCCACCATTTGCCAAAAGATCTAAGGTCTATGTATTTTCACAGGTAGATGCTAAATACTGCTACCTTTCAGCAGCGGGGTTTTACCTGGGAAAGAGTCAGATTACTAGAAATGATTTCACTCTGCAAGCTCTACCAGCAGTAATATTTGAGATATTAAGAACTCTGTGAGAGAGAGAGATAGTATTCTGTATTTTGACTTTGACCTGACAACATCAAGAACCACTCACCACATGTGCCTTGCTTGCTCTAAAGTAAGTGTACTAGGGTACCAAAAGGAATCCAGAGACAGCGCACACAATCCGCACTTTATTCAAAGAATAAAACGTCCAAAACTAGATCACAGAGTTATTACACATCCAGTACATCGTTTAGACTTCATCAGACAAAATGAATTAACTAATTAAGCATTATATAAGCAAATACATTTAAAAAGACCAATAACATTCAAGCATCTAAGTTAAAACCAATGAAAATAGTGACAGTCTGAGGAGCTCATTATAATAAAATTGTGAGTGATTTAAAATCATCTAATAAATATATAAAAAACTTTTCCTTTAAAATAATTACAGTATTTAAAAGCAGAGGTATTGATTAAAAAATATTGTAGTCAATTAGGTTTCTAGAACCCACAATATAATGAAGCTGTTTGGTTAAAAACTGATAAAATGTATTTATGTGCACAGTAATTGTAGTAGGTACATAGACAACAGTGCCCTCTACTGTTCATAGAACTACTTAATGAGTTTCAAACTTGAATAGATCTCAGTTTGAGAGCTGGAATAATTGAGATACATTCATTTAAGCCTGGTGATTTGTTGGCCTCTAATAAAATTTGCCAATACAGTTCCCTGTATTCAAGCCATTCTTCCCAGGGACCTCCTCTTAATTCTTTTTTAACTTGTTCTAAAACAAAAAAGGGGAATGTGGCTTCTTTACAGTTCTTTGTGTGTTTGTACAATGCATTGGTGTCCTTTGCTTTTCGTATCTCATATAAATGTTCATAAATCCGCCTCTTCAATACTCTTTCTGTTTTCCCAACATAATACGAACTGCATTTTGTACACATTGCAAGGTAAACCACTCCCTGGGACTCACAGTTGAATGAACCAGTGCTATATATATTAATGTCCCTTATTTCAATGTAAATTTCTTTTGTTGGAAATGTAGGGACATTGTTTACAGTGCCCACAATGAAATGTTCCATATGAGGTGTTATTAAGGCATGCCCTCTCCAAGTAGTGATGAGGATCTTTTGTGAGATTGTTCTCTAAAACTTTTTTTATGCTACGTGCATTTTTATATACCATTTTTGGTGTTTTTCCTTTTATATTCGGTATATCTGAGAAAGAGATGAATTTTTCCCACTCATTGAGGATCATGCTTTTTATCTTGGAGTTGAAGTCATTAAATTCCAAGATAAGTGCTGATTGATAGTCAGATTCAACTGGGGTATGATTTATGTTGATGTTTGTCTGACTCTTAGTGGTGTGCTCACTTAAGGCTTTATCATTTAGACAGCCTTTTATGGGTTTAAATTTGGTCTTTCTGTGTTGTTCAACTTCCGTTCTAATATTTTTTATGAACTCGAGTGGGTATCCTCTAGCAAGGAACATGGCTTCTAGCGTGTTACATTCCACATAAAAATCTTCGTCCTTGCTTGTCATTCGACAACCTCTAACAAATTGTCCTTTGACAATGTTTCTCTTGCAGTGGGGGGGGGTGTGCACTAAGAAAGTGTAGGTAGGAATTGCAGAACGTATTTTTCCGGAATATTTTGGTCTCAAAATCTTTAGAAATTTTGTTCTTTTGGACCTCCACATCCAAGTATTGAAGTCTGTCCACCGAGCTTGTGTGTGTAAAGCTCAAAAAAGAGGTGGTGTGGTTGATATACTCCAAAAAGAGAGATAGTTGGTCACTACCCCCAGTCCAAAAGATAACAATATCAAGAAAACGTCGATATAAGGACCAATATTGTCGGAATTCAGAATTCAAAATGTAGTTCAATTCCCAACCTGCAAGGACAATGTTAGCATAAGTGGGTGCACACGCCCCATTGCTACCTTTGTTTGCTGGAAAAATTCTCCATTAAATGTAAGAAAGTTATATTTCAAAATGTTGTCCATAAGTCCCACTACGGCAACCTTTTCTATGTGTGTCAAGGTATTGTCCATAAAAATAATGTCCTCAAAGATCCTCATTCCTTCATTGTGTGGGATACAAGTAAAAGGTCCACCACATCAATGGTAACAAAAATTAAATTCTCCGAATAGAGGGTAGATGTAATGTTCCTAAGTAGGTCCCATGAGTCTTTCAGAATGTGACTAAAGTTGTTGCAAATATGTTTGATCTTGTTGTCCACAAATTTGGCCATAGGCAGCGTCTTTGAGCAGTCAGCCGACACGATCGGTCTGAGTGGTGGGTCGCTTACATTCTTGTGGACCTTCGGAATACCAAATATAATTGGAACCTTTGGTTTAGGCACTAATAAAAACTTATGCATGTTGTTGTTTATTGTTCCTTCAATAATCATGTGATCAAGTGCCATGTCTATCTTTTGATAAGCCACTACTAGGGTACACTATAATTCTTTTAGATATAGTCAGGAATATAGCAAAGCTTATCTTAGATATTTTTCTTTATTTATTTGAGTCTGTCCTGCAATGTTGTTTTAAATATTTCCTGTGATTTTGAATTCTGATGACTGTACATATATATTTTGTATTGTCTTGTTCTTTTATTCTTTATTATTAAATATATTTAAACATTTCATTGTGACTGATCTTTGTGAGACATATTTAAGTTCTGAGAGTACTTCCATATTTATTTGGTGACACTGTGTAGGCCACTCCTAATAGCCTTGCGCTTGGTCAAACTACCATTTGTATTGATAGTAAAATTACATAGTAAGATTGGACACACTTTGTTAAGGGCCTTAAAGTAGCTGATAAAGAGGTAGCTGGTGGCAGTAATAGCTATCTTATAGTCTGAACAGAAGGGGACATAGGTAGTAAACTTGTGCCAGCCTTTCCCAAGTGTGTGTGTGTATAAAACAAATCTCCAGGAGTGTGTGTGTCAGCTACTTGGGCAGGGACGTGAAGCACTGGTTGGACAGAGAGAGTGTTGGAGGTTTTGGCTTGGTCACTCAGCTGAAATCTCAACTCTATAGCTGTGCCAGTGGAGAATCTTACTGGGGATCTGGAAAAAGAGGGAGAAACCAGCCTCAGAGTGACTGTGGTCTCTGTGTGCTCTTAATGGAAATTGAACTTGATGCAGTGAGCTGCATCTGTGTGTGTGTGTGTGTGTGTGTGTGTGTGTGTGTGTGTGTGTGTGTGTGTGTGTGTGTGTGAGTGTATGTGTGCGTGTGTTGTGTATATACCTATCATCCTCCCAATGTACATCCCCAACTGGTGCTAGTAGTGAGGATTGAGGCTCCTTGATTACTGGGCCAGAGGTGGGGCATCACATTCCTTTATACCATAAATCAGAAAGCTTTAATAAATTGGACAGTGACTAAAGGGTAAGTGAGGACTTACACATAAAGAGATATGTATACTTGGGGCATCTCTAAGTTCATAGGTTAGTACTAAGCTAACTGCCCTTGCAAGCTATTTTAAGCCTAGCCAAGTATCCCTTGTGAGACTCAAACCCTGCACCTTGTGTTTATAAGGCAAACACCTTAACCATTAGGCCACCCTTCCAACCCTAGACTTGTTGACTACTCAAGCTCTCCCCCAATGTCCAGTACTGTGCTGCATTGTGCTAAATGTTGGGAAGAGCATCCAGCACTGCATAGTGTGACCATGTGGAGGTGTCTGTGTCTCTGAAAGTGACCATAAACTCTTCTATCTCCATGAGAGGTGATTCACTGATTCACCTAATGGCCCAGCAGCCATTAACCTATCTTCCCCTGCCAGGTGGGAAGCTCTTTGTTTAGTGGCACATGTTATGTCACTGACCCATGGTGAGCCATTAAATAATTATGGTACTGACCAACAGCAACATTAATATCCATCAACAGATCTTGCCAAGCCCAGTCCCAATAGGCCCAGTTAGAAGCATCCAGCCCAAACAGCCATTGGTGATGGAGATATAAGGCCTGGAGTAACACCTTATTCTCTGAATTGGAGAACGTTGGTTTCCATTTTGTGTTTTCAGTAGAACATGTGCTGTGTTTCTGCTTCCTCTGTTTTTTGTCCTTGCTCTGTATGTATAGAAAACAGTGGTACTGATATCTTGTTTATGAGTGGCCCTGAAAAATCCTTACAGCACTATCTCCCTTTTGTTCATATAGCATGGTGTTTGTATGTCAGACAGTTGCAAATCACTGTCCCCACTCTTTAATCACTATCAGGCACATAACTTTACTGAGCAAATGTCCCCCACATTATAACACCAATAACAATGCAACTGACTAAGGTGGACAGATTTTGTTACTGAAATTGGTATCACAAGGCATGCCAGAATGTGTTGAAATGTGTTCTCAGTACGTGCTAATTTGTGGGACTTTCATTATGCTTAACAATCCTTCAGCCTAACAATTTCCTTACCTTTGCAATACCCCTCTCAATACACCTTCCCAAAAGATGTTTTGACCAACTTAAGTCATATCATGTCAACTTCAATAGCAACTAAAACTAGCCTAACTTGATAAAAATAAATTATAAAAAGTAGCACTTACCTTGTGCAAGCAGAACTTTAGTTTTCCTTAATGATTATTTTCAAGTTCAGTTGTTGTAGGTTCACATGTTGCTGCTTTATGACTTCTTAGTGTGATGGTTTTCTCTGCTTTCCCTCTTGCTTATATCATGCAAACTCACCTGGCTGTGTGTGATGATTCTGCTTATTATGGTTCAACTAATTATTGTTTTTGAATTGTTCATTTGGTGCATCAAGATAACCAGCTACACTCCCAATTCTACTCACTGTCATGTACTCGTCTTGGTCCCTGCAAGCAGAACTGCACATATGCAATCAATGCCTCTACAGGGAGATTGGTAATTCTACATATAACCTTAAGGAAATGGAGTCACTTTACTGCATGCTTTCTTAGCAGCATAAACAGACAAAAAGAAATTACATTTCACAACTTAAAGTTCTTTTCAGGATCATTATAATACAGTACTTACATTATCTTAGCCCACCATTTGCCATTGCAAACAGGCTGCCAGATAGTGCCCATCATTGCATTGCAGATGGCACATGTGAACTAGTTTGGACACAAATTTTCTGCCATTTTTAACTGTAATTATTCATGGTGAGACATCATAGCTGGAGACTATAAAACCCAATACCATTTTTATAGGTGGTCTAAACTATAACCTACTCCACGCCTAGTGCACAAGCACAGAGATTCCTGGACTTTGGCAATACAAATGCCCTTGGAACAATTAATCACAGTACCCTCTTGGGGGAAATTACATTTTGGATCTTGTGATTAGTAATATGGGAACATCTTGCACCATCTTTTGTGTATCTTCTTCACTTGTTAGGTCTGAGCATAAAGCAGTCTCCGAAATAAAATTGAAACCACTCACTCAAGGTACCTTTAGAAAATTCTTTAAGGCAAACTACCTACTCTTAAGTGATACATTGGCAAGCTTCAAATCCCCACCAAATCCAGTTAACTCTACTGAATATGCAGAAACATGCACCACCATCACGCAATACAAGCATGTAAACAGCTGTAAAGATGTAGCTGTATCCATAGGGACAAGTGCAGGTCAAACTCCATAAACATCAACAGGCTTTATAATAAAAATTAATTCTCAAAATGTTAGAGCCCTAGTCAATGAGATAAACAAACAGCTCAAGAGCTTAATAAAATCCACCAAAGCCAAGTTTAGTGATAAAATAGCTACCCAAGCCAAAGACAATGATAAGGCATTATTTTCTTATGTTCATAATCTCAAAAGCATAATGCAACAATGGACTGAGCTGATTGTAATTGATGTTACCTACATTGAGGCTGAAGATATAGCAAATGTATGGGCTGATAAATTTAGATTTACAATTATCCTCTCTCCTGTCTGTCTGTCCTACAAGAGATATACCTGAAACCGAGTCACCACCATCTATCACACAGAACAAAGTCCTAAAATTGCAATCAAAAAGCTAAAAATACTGAATTGATGGGTCCTGACAATATCCCTGGATGGGACACCTCTCAGCTGTCCAGATTTTTGAAGAACGTCCAGATTTTTGCTTCATATTTTTGATCTGTTCCTCATAAAATTTGTGCATTTCTGGATTTTTGTGGCAAAAAGGTGAGGAATGAATTCACTATATAATGACAGGCATTTGAGTTTCAGACTTTATATCCTTTAGAAAATGCATGGCAACACAAGATATTTTATTTTAGCAACTTTCTTAGTTTATAATAGCGATATTTAAAATGTGTCCCTATTTTTGGGCTTTCTCCCCCCATTATTTTTGGATTTGTCCATATTTTTTGCGCCAAGAGGTTGAGAGCTATGCTGGATGCATCTTAAATAGCATGAAGCACAATTTAGCCACACCCCTAGCTGCATTGTTCAATCTCAGCCTCCATACAGGCTTGGTTTTGTACTAAGTGAATGGAGAACAGCTACTGTCATTCCTGTTCATAAGGCAGGACCTTCCACAGAGCCAGGCAATTACGGACCCATAAGACCCATAAGTCAGACCAGCCTCATATGCAAATTCATGGAAAGACTTATCATATAACTAATCAGGCAAGACATGGGGAACCTCCAAACACTGGACATGTCCCAGCATAGATTCATCTAGGGCAGGTCACTACTTAACCTGGTGGATTTTTTTGAAAAGGTCACCAAAAGGTAGTACGCACTGCTTATCTCAACCTGGCCAAATTATTTGACTCAATTTGCCTCTCAGGGATAGTAGAAAAGCTAAATAAACTGGGAATAAACCCCTTTATCACCCAGTAGATTGCCAACTGGCTCACAGATAGGATACAGGAAATAAAGATGGGAGATGTTATCTCCACAAAGAGTCCAGTCTCCAGTGGAGTTTACCAGAGCTCTGTGCTAGGACTTCTCCAGAGTGGCATCTATTTTTCTGAAGGAAAGGACAATATCAAAAGGTACTGGTTGAAACCTGCAATTGTTTGAATCCCCAAATGACTTAGCCATCCTACAGGAAAGTATGTCCCAAATAAATCCCAAATAAATAATTGGTGCCAAAATCATGGAGTGAAACTAAATGCCAGAAAATGCATTACAGTATCCTTTGGGAAGTCATCTCTCCCAGGGAACTATCACATTAACAATACACCCTTAAGAGATGACCCAGGTGTGTCTGTTCTTTTAAGAATGTCATTCTATATTGCACAGCTTATAAAAAAAATGATTCTGTCTAGATCTGGGGATGTCATTGTCCCCCTTCACTCAGCCATCTTTAGGCCAGTCATTGAATATAATGCCCCCTTTGGCATGTATCTGTCCAGATACATGCAGCATCTGGAACACCCATAGAGATAACTTACCCAAAAGATATAAGGCCTAAACAACATGTCCTACATGGACTGACTCAAAGTCCTGTAACTATACTCAGTATCATAAAGATCTGCAAGAGTTAACTAGTGTCTGGCAAAAAAGGCATCCTCCAATCCCATACTGATGGATTTACTGCAAGTCAACAAGTCAAATAGCATCAGCAATACTCAGTCTATGGATCTAAACCTCTTCTGCAACATCAGTTGAATGGTTTGGAAGGACATGTATATAGGAGGATTGTGGCTAACAAAGTTCACAGATGACTGCAAACTGGGCGCCATAATTGATACTCCAGCAGACACAAGCATCCTTCAAAAAGGCCTCATAGAAATGGATAACTGGTGCCAGAGCCATGGCCTTAAACTGAACGCCAAAAAATGTATAGTCATACCCTTTGGGAAAAACAAAGTACCCACAAATTACCACATAGGTGGTAATCCATTAAGTACGGAAGAAGTAATCAGGGACCTAGGGACCCAAGTTGACAGTAACCTCTCATTTGACACTCACATTGCCAAAGTGGTTAGGAAGACCTTCTATATTACCCACCTTATCATGAAAGGATTCACAGCTAGACCAAGAGAGGTCATTGTGCCCCTGTACTCTTCCCTTATCAGGCCCATAATTGAGTACAATGCCCCATTTGGGATGTACCTTACCCGACACCTGCAGCAGTTAGAAAGACCCCAAAAGTACCTCACCAAGAGGATCAAGGGTCTCAAACATATGTCATATGCTGCCCGGCTGAAGAAACTCCAGCTCTATTCAGTCGCATACCGCCTACTCAGAGGCGATCCATGTCTGACGTACAAGGCCATGTCCAATCCGGAATTAATGGACATGCTCCACCTCAGAAAATGCAAATCCACCAGAGCCACGAGAATGAGAGATTTGAACCTCAATACAGAAATAAATAGGACGTGCTGGAGGGACAGATTCATAACCCAGAGGCTCCCTACACTCTGGAACAGAATCCCAGTCCATGTTAGGCAGAGTCCCTCACTGACTCTCTTCAAGAGAAATCTTGACGAGTGGATGGGAGATCGTAGGTTTACCCCGGGGGTCACTTCTGTGTCACTACTAGACAGAGGCACAGTAAACTAAACCCTAAATGGGCATAGTATTCTCATTCCAAGGGGTGGCGAAAGCCACACACACTCGGGCTATGCTTATAAATGCCCTAGGGCAGATAGCCTAGTATGAACCTATGAACCTATGAACCTATATATATATATATATATATATATATATATATATATATATGTATGTACACGCAAACACACACACACACACATACACACACACACACACACACACACACACAAACACACGTATGTAGTTTTTGTTGTTGTTGACTAGGTTCATCCCACCTGGGGTATCCCGCATTTCTGAAAATATCGAAGTCAATATTCATACTGAACAAGGGAAATGTGATCATAAGACAGGACATTCTACTACCATATCACTGCTTCTGCTTTCCTAGATATACAAGATTTCCTGGGATTCAGAAATAGTGTTGGCGTAATCATGGCCAGCCTGTTCTGTTTACTGTGTGTGCACAACAAGCCTTGCTGCTGATTAACCATGAATGCGGCTAGGCAAAAATGCATGCACAAAGGTCCTTCTCCTGGCTATAGAGTGGACCGTTGGTAGAACAAGTAAGAGTGGGGTATGGTAGTGCAGAAGTACGAGTGCCAGCAGTAATTGTTTTTTATGCATGTGCCTCAGTGATGTTCGGCGCAATCTTGCTATCACAATAGTGGCAAGAAAAGAAGTTAAGTGTTAAGTTAAGTCTTAAAGGACCATGAAGCTAGTCTACTGACCTATTTTATGACCACATTAAATGTTGGAAATGGGAAGATAGAAAAGTGCTTTAAAGGGAAAAGGAAACAGAGGGTAGAGCATAAGGTAAAGAATGAAGGAAGTAGTAGGATGGAGGTTGGGAATGAGTGGCTTCTTTGTATTGGTCAGGTGCCCACATTATATAAATATGTAGAGAATATATGTTGGGGAGGGTCATAAGGTAAGCAAGAGTAGGGTAAGAGGGTTAGGGTAATCAGCAGGAGTACACAAATAAATACATGAAGCAGGCAATACTGACAGGTGAGCGACTGACACAATCAGGGATGGGAAAATCAATGGAGAAGAAGGCATCAGACACAAAGACGAAAGGCAATGGTGATGGGGAAGATTGGATAGAAAACAGGGGCAGATATAAACACAAAAGGGATGGGAAGACAAACATGGGGGATAGGATGGTGTACCATAGCTGCTGTCTCTGCCAGCTGTGATGTAGTGGGACCATGGTCATCAGCCTGGGCATCGTTATCACCCAGTCCTCTCACAGATTGTGGAAACACTCCTCTACAGGGGACATGACTCATTGAGTCACCATGGCAAGTTCTTCATCAGGTTAGTCTGGACATCTATCCTCATGTCAATTATCTCCCCAGCAATATCTTCCAGCTGCAAATGGGTAATAAGGGTATCACCTTCGCTGGCACTGCTACTGACAGCTATAAAATTCCCAATATCTGGTGCAGGGCTACCTGTAATGGGTGGTGAAGGTAGGCCAGGAGGTGTGGAGGTGGCAGACTAGAGCACAGATTTTGTGGGTGTTTCTGGTGGTGGTGGTGCTGCTGCTGCTACTTTTAGCACCTGGGGGGCTGACAGGCCATGCCTGGTGGATGTGTGCAGGTCTAGATGCTGCTGCATATAATAGTATAATAGTAAAATAAGAGTAAAATAAATGGAGAGAAATAAAATAATTAAAATAATTGTATGTAATAAAAACATAGTGACAAAGAGGGTAGGAGAGAGAGCGAGAAGTATGCATACAATGAAAAAAATTAAGTATATATATATATATATATATATATATATATATATATATATATAAATTTGCATGATGATAAAATTATAAATAATATACTTGAATAAACAACAAACACACTTCTCAATTTTCCCAGGCTGTTAACATAAGTAAGTGAGAGAGGGACTTGACACCGCAACAATCATTACCTGCATTTTGGAACAGAAATTATTAATTTACAGAACTATTTTGACATCCTGACAAAAAATATGCAGTCCAACACACGGTAATGGAATGTCTGAGACAAATGCACATATACAAAGAAAAAACTGCTGCTCAGATTCACAAATTTTATAATCAATACAAACAAGCATATCAACAAAGAGTGCCTGTGCCCTAAATGTCCACCAAAATAAATATGTATCTCAAGTATATTTTTTATTTGTAATCTTGTAGTTACTATAATGATGCAAGCACCTCAAATTAAAAATTATGTCATGAACACACGTTTGAAAGGACTTGAACCCAGAGGCATGATCACACACAGTGGGAGAACACACCCAATTGTCAAAGTATATGCTAAGATGCATACACACACACACACACACACACACACACACACACACACACACACACACACACACACACACACACACACACACACACACACACACACACACACTAATAACATCCAACAGTCATACTTCAACCTTCAAACTATGGAAGTCAGCATGGAAGTGACAAGGAAGTATGAAAGTTAAAGTATATGAAATCACATCTACACTACCCGACTAAATGCTTAATATTAAAACATGTACAATATGACGTAAGCAGACTCAACCCAGTTCTCTCTTCGGTACTCTTATCTCCCCGGTGCAGCTGCCTGTTCTCTGCAATATCTCCAGTGGCTTTCGAGAGAAAAGCATCAGTGTGTAAGATCTGTGGATGGTATTCACTGGCAAGGTTGTATGTGTAGCTAACACATTCTACTTACAGTATATAGGTGGTGCCTGCTGTCTCAGTCCCATATTCCTATTGTCTTAGGAGGTCAGGATTGCGGCGCCTCACGTCACTATAATTGTGATGGCACTGAGCCCCATGTGTGTGATGCTGGTAGCACAGGTGACAACCTGGACTAAACTATTCCAGGTTTCAGTCTTATACTGAGGCCCTTGATAGCCCTCCTGCAGGAGAATCTGCTTGCAATCCTTATGAAGGGAGTGGAGGGAGATTTTTTTCACCTCCAAACATCACCTTTGTACTCTACAAGGGGTACCACCCTCTTTGTCTCATAGGCTCATAGGTTCATAGGTAAGTACTAAGCTAGCTGCCCTTGCAGGCCATTTTTAAGCCTAGCCAGTTTCTTTTTATGTTCAAATTAGCCTATCACATTTAGTTAGAAATTGGCTTTACCCATCCCATAGCCAATAATTATATATTACCCCTAATGAGAATAACCGGGATCATACCATAGAAAATTTGTGGGGACCATGCATGGAATAAAGTGCTTAGGAGCTGACTCTGTCCACCAGTAGTACAGGACAGACCTTGGGTACATTTTCTGTTTCCCACCCATAGATCCAAGTTGTACTTGAATATGGATAGGGATGAAATTTGTTTTATATGGATGGAAAGTTTATTCTTTATTCAAATCCTCATTCAGTAAAAACATAAACGAACATTGTAACATCGCCTGTATATTGAGACTAAAAAGTTATAAACGTTAATTTCCAAGTAAGGTGTTTGTACTTTATAACAATTTTAAATGTTAAAACTAAATAATTTTTATAAAACGTGGCTTTTGAAACCTGTTATGGACCCTTAAGTTTGGAATAAAAATAAGGTTTTTAACTTCATAGGTCTTAGTGGTAATAATTGAAATAGCCACAGTATGGTAGTAGTTGGCCTTAAAAATTAGTTCCTCGCCACTTCTTTTTATGTTGTTGAGTGGTAGTACTAGTAAAAATTCAGTATAGATATGTTTTTACTGAATGAGGATTTGAATAAAGAATTTATAAGGGTAATAATTTTTTCTGAACATCGCAATAACTTTGTAAGTCTAATGTTATAATCTTTTAAGGTTTAAATAAAATTAGTCTGATAGAATGATACTAAAGTTAATCAACAATATTAGGTTGATTTTAAGCCTTTAATAATGATATGTACATTTAATTAACATTTTATGTGTTGGTTTTTACTATCTCCTACATGAAAAACTGATTTATTGTGAAGGGTTGCATTCATTTATAAGAGAAATAACTGCATAGTGTTATAAACATTTTAATAATTTGAGTTTAACATTAATATTAGTTTCTTGTTGGTTTAGGGGTTCGATTTTAATGTTTTTGTACGTAATATTATTACTTTTTACTGTTTTGTTTTAATGAGTATGGCTCTTTAATGATTGTATTTGGAGCACCTTATGACGTGTGTATTTAAACCTGACTTGGCGGGTTTTTTGTTACCTCTGATGAAGCTGAAGCTGTGGCTTCAGTGAAAACGCTTCTTTTACTTTCAATAAACTTGGCGTTAAGGTTTTGCATCTACCAAGTTCATTTTTTGCAAGTTCGTCTTTTATTGGTGTTGGCCGTACTAGATTGTACTCGTGGTTTTACAAACTGGTGTTCAGCAAGGGCTTGTTTACTAGGTGACTGTATTTTTCTTTGTTTAGTCTGGTGAGCGGGACGTCAGTGTGTCTGACTATGGAGTCACCTATTACAAGTGTATCAGGCATGTTGTTTGGCCTTAAGGGCTGTGACTGTTTGGAACACTGACTTTGTGAACTATGTGTTGCATGTGCTGTGTTTTGAGGTAGTGGTTGCTTGGATGTCTGCTTTGGAGGCCTCTGTTGCTTTGGTAGATTTTTAATTAGAGCCTCCGAGTATGTTTTTGTGTGTTTATGTGTTTGGTTTGCAGTTGTGATAGGTCTATGTGAGACTGGGTTTGTGGTGAGTGTGGTTACCTTCACCTCCTGACTGGTTTTGCCAGTACTGGGTCGAGAGAGCTCAGCCTCCAGTTTGGCTATATAGTCGCATCTCTCACATATATTTGTATTTGTTGGGAGGAGGAGAGGGTTGTCTGTGTACATGAGGCAGTTGTAACATTGCCTCAAGATTCCCAGATTCACCAGCTGAACTGGAGAGGACGCCAGTAATTGACCCCTCGACATGTTAGAATAGTGTAAGGGATTGCTGTGTAACTGAGTCAGAAAGGACCTATAGGGTAATGGGTATTCAAGGAGATTGTAGGTGGATGTAGTGCTTTCTTTTTGTTTAAGAGTGCTTTACCTGTGTATAAATGCTTTAGGAGCAAGTGCTGGGCTTTTTAGATAGAGAATAGACTGTTTAGATTGAAAGTAGAGCAGTTCTAAGGGAAAAACTGAAGAGCAGACTTTGCGGAGCCAGAAATAGTTTAAACTAGATTAACTGGCGCTGCCCGATGCTGCGCTATGGGCAACTTCATGCTAAATCGCGCAAAAGGTGCAAACGCACGCTAACACAGATTTTTAAGCAGGGTACTACAAAGAGCTAGAAATAGCCCAAAATGACCAATTACTACAAGATTCTTGTGTTGAGGTCACTCCTTCAGGGACAGGTAGGCTGCTCAAGGCTCCCCACTCCCACTGGTGAGCAAAGAAACTTCCTTCTATCCAAGTAAGGTAATGGGCAACACAGGAACTATCCCAAAGTCCAGAATACAGCAAAGCCTGTATAGGGGACTATTCTAGTCAGGAAAGGCGGGAAACAAAGATATATATTTTTTTTTTCAAGAAGGCAACAGGAAAATGCAGAAAAACAACAGTATGTTAAATGCACAGGCTAGCACACTTGAGTGGGCAGCCTCAACAGTTAAATTTAGCAAACAAGCTTTAACTTAAGTGCAGGTAATAAAAACACTAAATACAGTTAAATTAGCAGTTTAACTTCGTTTTCAGCAAGAAAGGAAGGTTGCATATGTATATGTATATATATATATATATATATATATATATATATATATATATATATATTTATATATAGTCTTAGCAACTTGGTTTAACTAATAAAATGGAAGGAAGTAAAGCATATGCACACATACATACATACATGCATACATGCATAAATAAATTCAACCTAGATAAAAGAATGAGAAGTGAGACCTAAAACAGAAAATTAAAGAACGTAGAGTGGAGAACTTAGAAGTCTTTAGGGTACAGGAAGTAATGCAGTAGGGGGTTCAAACTGAGAAAGTAGCATTAAGTTCAAATGTTATTCTTTTTTTTCAGTTGGTTTAACAAAATATTAGATGACAGCAGAAACGTACAAGAATTGCATCAAATGATATTTAGCACGTTCTGTACAAAAGTGTTTATTCATTCATTTTGAAATACCTGCTATAGCCTAGGTAAGGCTACAGGGGAGTTGGTGCATATCCTAACAATCACTGCGAATAGACCTGGATACCAGTCATTTACAGGATGCACAGAACACACTCAGATCATACATACCTATCACCAGTTTTGAAGCATGATCTAGCTACATGACTTTGTAATGTGATAGGAAACCAGAATACCGAGTGAAAACCCGGATGGGCACAGGGAAGACATGAACATTCCTTGCACAAGGCAATACAGTGAGGAGTTAACCAGATAACCAACAGTTTCAAGGCAGCAGTGCTAATGACTGCACTCCAAAGTAAAAATGTTTGAAAGTTGAGCGAAGAGATTTGAGTTTTTATTAGATCAATAGCTAGGTCAGCTAGAGAAAGATGACTTCTGTTTGCAGATCAGGAAATTAGGATGCATGGGTTTGGGGAAAGTGGGCACTGTGTGACTATTATAATGGATGGTGGGACAATACTTTGTCAGTCGGCTTAGGGGCTACTAAATTTCATAAAACAATTAATTGAATAGATCTGCATATTTTTAATACTATGATATAGGATATAAAGACTGAGATTGTGAGATTGTGAAAAAAAACAAATTCGTCTTGCAGGTGGGAACCTACAGACACTACACCATGCAGAGTAGATTTTCTAGATTTTGAGGTTGAAGAGGAATCCGCTTGACAATGTCAGATGTGATATTGTTGGGCAATCAGAAATAACACCTTAATTTGCTGACACATGATTATGGCTTTTGTGAATCCTCAAAGTACCAGTGTCCACTTTATCTGTTGTCTTAATTTTTTTATTTATATTTCCTAACTGGCATGTCTAACCATTTTGATTTTAGCTGTAATATTCAGTGGTACAGTGGTTGCAGTGTTGCCTCACAGTAAAATGTTTTCAGGTTCGATTTTCAGCTGGGGTGCCTTCTGTGTGGAGTCTGCATGTCCTTCCTGTGTTCTTGTGAGTTTCCCCCAGGTGCTCTGGTTTCCTCCCACATTACAAAAACATGCACCTGGAGTATTTCTCCCCAGGCCTCCACTGAAAATTGGCTTCATACCAAGTTGGATTTTCCCTGTAAACAAATGTTAAATAAGTAATTTCAAGGCAAATGTAATAACAAAAGAGTAGAATGTTTTAGGAAAAAAAGATACAGTTGATTAAAGACATAAATAAAAATAGTAAAAACTCATATAACCATACTAAAACTGTAATATCAACAATTACACCTTACACTTGAATACAATGAGATAGAGCAGTGTTTTAATGGGAATAATATATATGAAAACTAGAAAAAGATAACAATATGACAGTCAGATTTGGCAACAAAGAAGTGCAACAGCGTTACTCCTTTGTGACTATTATTACAACTAGATTGTGTGCCTGACAGATCACAGTACTGTCATGTAAGAATGCAGATAAATGTGTATTTTAAAATGCTCTATGTTAATGAACTAAAACAAGGAATAGTTAGCTTAGGGCTGTGCATATATATATATATATATATATATATATATATATATATATATATAAGATGTTATATGATGAATAAATTGATAAAGCACTAGTCTGGAGTCGAGTAAAAATAAAATAAGGTATATTTAACTGAACTGACGGTGAAGTTGACCCTTTATATAAATATTGCAGCAAGGTTCTGCCTTAAACACATGCACTTGGATGGATTCCTGTCCTTTTATATCAAATGCTAGTCTGTAACAGGGGTGAGCTTGTCCAAACACCCACGCACACACACACACACACACACACACACACACACACACACACACACACACACAGCACACATGCTCGTACATGCACACACGCACACATGCTCAGTTGCTTAAAGAAACACATACATTCATGTGCACACATGCACACAAGTGTGCATGCATACATGACAGAGACATACAGAGATACACAAGGACACATAAACACATGAAACACATGTGCATACATACACACACACACACACACACACACACACACATTTGCGCACACTCACAAGCACACGTATGCACACATACACATATAAACGCAGACACATACAAACACACACACACACACACACATACTCACGGAGTCTGTCATATGTGAATCCTACACAGTGCCATGCCCCTTGATTTAATTGTATATATTGACCCTTTGATGCTATTTGTAGCACTTGTCTTGAACAATGAATTCTGTCCACTTCAGTTAAGACAGCCTGCCTAGTGTTGTGCATTAAGATGGATGGACATGTTGCCTCTGTCTACATTGCAAGCACATATCCTGGAAGGTAAGACCATGACTAAAGTTCAAACAGATTTTATCTAGTTAAAGTTCAAATAGTTTAGATTTGATGATGTCTCCTTCTGTAACACACACACAGCAGAGTGCACTCAGCTTAACTTACATTTAGATGGTCGACATGATGTGCTTGTTAGATCTGTCTAAAGCTCAGACACATGCAAGAGCAGACAGAGGGAAGCAGGCACACCAACAGATAAACATAGAATAAACCTATTGTGATCAGTTTCCTAAAATGCTGAACTTGGCTGTCTTATAAATTTTCATCAAGTGAAACACATAAATGACAAAACGTTACATTTCTCTGTTTTTATGCACACATGCTGTGGTAAAGCAGCACAATTATTCATTCACACTGGAAAGAGAAGCCTGAAAAATTTTACATGATCTGGAACTTTTTAAGTCTAGTGGCATTTTCCTATATGTTTGATAACTTCAATTAGGTTGGAAGAGTAGCAGTTATACCACATGTTATATTAGTGTGTGTGTGTGTGTGTGTGTGTGTGTGTGTGTGTGTGTGTGTGTGTGTGTGTGTGTGACACACACACACACACACACACGAAACAGGATGAACCTAAAAAAAAGCTGATCTAAAGAAAGTTTTTGCTCTTCACGTGTATCACTTGTATCCTAACAGAAGTAGAAAGTTATCTAGGGAGGTCAAACAACTGTACCAAATTTACTTTACATATCAACACAATAAAAGAACATCAAAGACAGTTAAATGAAAATTGAGTTAATTGTCAGTAGACCACAATAATTGACATAAGTTAAAATAAATTGTTTAGCCTTGGACTGGGTACCAAACTATCAGAAAACATGATTACCACATAGGTGGTAATCCATTAAGTACGAAAGAAGTAATTAGGGATTTGGGGACACAAGTAGATAGCAATCTCTCCTTTGACAATCATGTTGCCAAAGTGGTTAGAAAGACCTTCTATATAGCCCACCTTATCATGAAAGGGGTCACATCTAGATCAAGAGAGGTCATTGTGCCCCTCTACTCATCACTCATCAGGCCCATAATTGAATACAATGCCCCATTCGGGATGTACCTTACCCGATACCTGCAGCAACTGGAAAGACCCCAAAAGTACCTCACCAAGAGGATCAAGGGACTCAAACAGATGCCCTATGCAGTTAGGCTAAAGAAACTCCAGCTCTACTCATTTGCTTACCTCCTACTCAGAGGCGATCTGTGCCTGATGTATAAAGCCATGTCCAACCCAGAATTAATGGACATGCTCCACCTCAGGAAATCCAAATCCCTTAGAGATACATGCTCCAGGGACTTAAACCTCAGCACAGAAATAAATAGGACATACTGGAGGGACAGATTCATATCCCAGAGGCTCCCCTCACTCTGGAACAAAATCCCAATCCATGTTAGGCAGAGCCCCTCAATGACCCTCTTCAAGAGAAAACTTGACGAGTGGATGGGAGATTATAGATTTACCCATGGGATCTCTTCTGTGTCCCTACTAGACAGAGGCACAGTAAACTAACCTTAAAAGGACTCTCTTCTGTGACCTATTATACAGAGGCACAGTCAACTAATCTAAAAGGGTGGCAAAAACCAAACACACTCTGGCTAGGCTTATAAATGCCCTAGGGCAGATAGTCTAGTATCAACCTATGAACCTATGAACCTATGAAAAAGTGGAAACAATAACTTATACACATAAAATTAGAATAAATATAGAAAAAAAAAAAAACAGTACTCCCAAACTAAAAATAAAAACATTTTCTGTTGTCCAGACTGTCTTTATTTTCTCTATTTTTTCATCATCCATTTATACTTATTACAGATCACAAATCAATAGAAATCATATTTAACATTCCAAGGTGTTTGCTACCTACCAGAAGAGAAAAACTTAAAACTATAGCTGTACTGTTTCAAGATTTTGTATAAAAAGGGGAGGGAAAAATCTTGTAGACTCCGTCTGCATATGTTTTATCTATTACTTTTGGCAATAATGTATGGGTTTGCAGTGTAACGGTGTAAAGGTATAACACGGTGCTGCCCTGATTACCTTGACATGGGGGTCCATCTGGGGAGGAGGTATAGTTCAGTGGTAGAGCATTTGATTGCAGGTCAAGAGGTCTATGGGTAAAATCCAGGTATCTCTTCTGAGGGTGGTTTTATAAACCTATGAAGCTATACTAAATAAACTTATGAACCTTTACTAACATACCCCACGATATATGCATCCGAGGAAGTCGGGGACAAAACTGGGTTGTGTTGTATGGCAAGGCTTGTAAAGATCATGGTGGTCACTAGCCTAGTATAAACCTATGAACCTAGGAGGGAAAAGGAATGATGAGGCATAACCTGCTTTTGTATTTTTGGTGAGAAGTAGGTCTACCTACAATCCCCACAGCTGACAGGAGATGGACAGTGAGCTGGTGGGGCTATTTACAGTAAGACTTTTGAGGGTAACATTGCTCACAGACACAGTGACAGGTCTGTGCATAATGCACTACATACCAAACCCTTTGAATCTCTCATACATGCAGGAAAATGGTAGAGCTTAAGGAAGCATCTTAGCGATGTCCTCCTGGATGACAGTTGTGCTAGAAACATACTCTCACCTCATAAATAGGAACAATGGGTGCTTAGTGATGTGATGATGGTTGCACTACCAGCTGATTTGGAGATGGACAAAATAAGCATAAAAATGGGCAGCTACAGTGCCAAAATATATAAGCTTTATCACAATGAATGCTGAGCCAAAAACCCTTAGACTAAAATAAACTGATGAAGAAACCACAGGGAAATCCTGGATGACAGGTTCTTCAGAACATTCATAAAAAATATACGTTACAGTCAATAACTCATCATATGATTTAGTGTGATCATTAAATTTGTGAACTGTAAGTCTGAAATGACTCTGTTCCCATTTCATGCCATTATGCAAAGCAATGCTCATGTTCACACTCCAAGTATGCTGCAAAATGAAGCTAGTGAGGTTAACCAAAAAAATAACAAAACTCAAGTTAATGTTTAGGTTTCCTGACATTGTCCGACTCATTGAAACCCTTTGACAAAGTTGTCTAATATGCTAGACTAATACAATGGTTAATACTGTAAAATTGTCTCTGGAACCAATTTCTCGTTTGTGTGAAGTGAGCAAAGATGTTGTTGTCTTCTGTAGTTGGGAAATGTGTACTCACAGTTATGAATGACTGAAGCAGATATGCTGTGATACTATTAGTTCCATTTAAATTACATTTTTATTCAAGACAACATCAACAAGCAGATTAACCAGATGATAACAATAACTACATTATCAAAACCAGAGAGGAGTGATGCATCAATAACAACTTCTTAGATTTATCAAAATAAAAACAAATAAAAGGATTAAAATAACAATATTGGCACCTAACATATTGTTTTATTTTTTATTTATTCATTTTTATTTCACATTTGTTGACTGGGTTGGTCCAAATGAGCAAATTGCCCATTTTCAGTGGAGACCCAAGGAGAAAAGCTCCAATAAAGTGATTGTTTACATATTAACACAAAAATAAGTATAAAAAGCATAGCATGCAGTATACAAAAATACAGATTATACAGTATGTATATGGACACCCAACCTAGCTAGCTGTTTCAGGAGACAGCATCTCACAAACATTCAATAATATTAAGCAATGTTCTAACAACACATTCTGGTAACAAATATGTATCTAAAGACTTGAAATATTAATGAATCTGTAATCAATTACATTTATCTCAAGTATACACTTAATGTTAATCAAATGTTTACACACTCTATAAATAGAAATATTAGAGAGAGATTGTTAATACCTGAAAACATAAATTATCAACATTAAAGTTCATTTTACAACTAAAACCTTGTGATAAGTCAATAGTGTTTCAATCTCTTGAAAGGTTAAAAAATCAATTTTATATAGATACAATTACAGTACAGCAGGCGGTGTTTGATTTTTTTTGGAAGTCCAATTAGTAATTAGAGCAGAAAATGTTTCTCTTTCTAAAAATTAATAGTTCTGCAACTCTTCTGAGCACCTGAACTTAAGCACAAGAAAGTGACTGTTCACAAGTAACAAGCAAAAAACAAGAAAAAAAAAACCACTAAACCCTGAACTTATAGCACATCGCATTATCATTAAACCCAAGCACTATAGTCGAACTTAGTGTAAGAAACAAACTTAAAAATCACTTACAACATCAAAGGCAAACTCTTTCTTTAAATCTACTTTAACTCTACTAGTTATCTAGTTTTATCTGACTTAAAAAACTTATATCTTGAAATTAAATCCCCTTAGATCAACCTATACACTTATTATTCTCCCTAAAAATATTCTCTGAGGCGCATGAGTTACAAAAAATATGGTTCTCATGGCTCTCAATAGAAAGTAAAAAAATCTTCTTAAAAAAATAAATAATTTTCTACTCAAATCAAATCTAAATTAAATTCTCCAAAAAGGCAATAAACTAACATAAACTTTAATTTACTTTAATCCAACTTACACCTGAACCTAACTTTCTATAACACTCTGCCACCTCTTTGTGATCACCTTCCCAGACTCCTCAAACAATTCTGCAAATCCTTTTCACTGAAACTATCTCCTGCTCTCAACTTCAATTGAAATACTAATGCCTCACACAAAATAGCAACCTTATGAACTCTAACTTTAAATTCTAACATCTCTCCTTCTCCCATCTTACATATACAGACTAACTTCTCAACTCTAAACCTTGTACCCCTCTGCTGACAAGTTACCTTTTCTCTTTACCCTCTGCTGACAAGCATCCTATTCTATTATCACAAATAGGCTCTCATCAAGGAAGGTATCACAAATATTAATATCATGAAGGTATTATAAAGGAACATTAATTCCTGTCTCACATAAAGACTACTCTAATATATGACCCTCTAACTACAGACCTATAGCTCTCCTTTCTCCATCTCCTATAATAGAGAAGCTATGCTGCCACCTCTCTCTACAACACATCCTCTCCAACCATCAAGCCAACTACACACCACATCATAGTACAACACCTGCCTTCCACTACATCATAGCCGCACTTCTGTAGGAACACTAACAACACCCTACTCTCCAATCCACCATCTTCATCTGCCTCAACACATCTTCTCTCCCAACACCACTCTTTTTCTTAACTCCATCTTACTAATCAATCTTGATATCACCTTTAATTTTTGATATCCCTGCCATTAGATGGTTTTGCTCCTATCAACACTGTTCTCTCTGGACCGCATCTCTTCCTTCTCTCTTGTCTCTTCTGTATCTCTTCTCTCTTGTCTTCTCGGCCCACTTCTCTTTTCCCTCTTCATCTCTGATCTCCAAAATTCTCTCCTCAAATCATTACAATTTCTTCCAAATTCACATTTCACTAGCCTGCTCTCTGCACTATCCTGATCCCCAGAAGATCTACTTCCATACACAAAAAACAATTGAACTTAGTCTTTATTCAAAGTCTCTAATTGAATCACTCTAACTTGGTTAAACTAACTTCTTCCTCCTCTCTCCCCCCCCCCCCCTAAACCCCTTTACCCTCTCCAACTCACATCTCCTCTCTCATCTCTCCACTATCATCAATCCACTAAACTGTTAGGTATTACAATTAATAATAATCTACATAATAATAACACATTTTCAACCATATAAAACACACATAATAGGATCAAATATGATTATAAATATAATCCATTTTATTACAGAGAACACCTTCCTCTAGAACCAAGAACCATCACTCCCATCCCCTTCTCTCCTTTCCACTCTTCTCCCTTTCTCCATTTTCACTCACTACCTGCAAAAAAAACTTGCTAAATTAACAATGCTTAACATAAAGCGCATTACTGTCTCGCCTCAGAAGGAACCCCACAGAACGCAACATTGTCTCAACTAAAAATTTTTCAGGCTGGCCAGAATTTCAAACTACTACTCAAACCAAAGAACTATTACCAACCCAAAAAACACCCCCAACCAACCAACTCTATACTCTCTCAACTCATAATCTCCTCTCAATAATCTTACTAACTCTCTTAAAGTTCTAAAAAAAACTCTATAAACTCAAATAAAAATCAACTTAACCATTCTGTACCTTTTTACCAATTTTTCAGGTACAAAATAACAAATTAAAGATTACATCACTACCTCTTTTCACACAAACTATTAAACTCAAAAACCAAATAAACTGCACTTCCAAAATCACTGGCTGTGCCTACTTCCACTATATACTAACTCCCACTACTTATACTCCTATACTCCTACTTCCTACTTTCTCCCTTCTACTAATCACTTCTAATTTCCCTTATTCTAATTTCTCTTTTCTTTCTCTCTCCTATCTTGTACTATCCTCTAAAGTATTTTTTTTTATATTTAATGTCATATAATTTCTTTGACTTTAACTGTGTAATTATTTTATTTTGTAATTTTTTCAGTATTTATTATTTATATTTTGTATTTTGTTTTTTTTTTTATTTTTTTGTGACTGTGTTCAGGAGTAAACTCAAGTAAATATAATAATATACTGTACAGTGTTAGTTTTGTTTTTTGTTCAACTTTCTTCTTTAAAACACAAGTATGTTTTCCTTTTTGTTTTTCTGTGGAGCTTTCTCCCCCCCCTCGACTGAAAATGGAAATATCTCCAGCTAGACTAGCCCGGTCAACAAATGTAAAATAAATAAATAAATAAAATTGTAGCTCAAGGAAATGAACTATATGAGACATTTAGAAATAATTTATTAAGGCTTGATGCAGAATTTTATGGAAAGAATATTTATATTTCTGAAGGTTAAAGTCCACCCTGATAGCAGTACTGGATACACCCCAAATAGAACTGCTATTAGAACCTATATTTAAAACATAAATGCCCTCATCTATAGGTAAGATGAATCCATCACATATCTTTATGAAATCTAGTTATTCTAAGACAAAAAACTGTGGTTTCCTGGTATTGTCAGATTCAATGAATACATTTAACAAAGCTGTCTAATATGCCAAACTAATACAAAAGTCAACATACTGATTTGTATCACAATTTAAAATAAAAATGAACAGATTCATGTGTCAGCATAAATACTAGCAAAGTACTTCTGTCTCAAAGTCAAACAGGACTTCAACAGAATAAAACCATTAAGTAAATGAAACAGAATGCTGTAACATAAAAATCACATAGGTTCATAGGTAAATATTGGGCTAGCTTGTCTTGTGGGCTATTTTAAGCCGCAGCAATGTACCTTTTTGCGCTCAGAATAATCTATCCCATTTGGTATAGACTAGCCTTAACCATTCCATAATTGATAGTTATATATCACCCTTGATGAGAATAACTGGGCTCATACCATAGATTATTGAAGGGGACCAGTGCATGAGATAAAGCATTTAGGAGTTGCCTGTGTCCATTAGGTGTACAGGGGAGAGTCCTGGGGTACATTTTCTGTTTCCCATCCATAGGTCTAAGTCGTGTTTGATTATGGACAGGGATGACATTTGTAATGGATGGGGAGTCTGTTCCACAGCATGATCATACCCTATGTCAAATGACTACAATAAAACATTTATGACAAGTGCTGAGTGCAAAAATGTACTTGAACTTGCCAGTCAAGTTTGTGGAACTTCTCCTTTCCTTAAGATGCAGGAACCTTGAAGCTGACGAGTAAGGGCAATGCATCTTGCATAGGGTATATAGGAGTCTTTACCCATCACATAAAATGTGAGTTTTAGTTCCACTTTGAGTTTATTTATTTATGTTTCATTTTTGAATTCAAGCAAAATGTTGGCTTAAAAAGCAGCATCAGAGAGCTCACACTAGCCATAGCTCATTTATAAGTATTAAGAGCATAATACATGCAGTTGTTGTCTTATATTGTGAGGGCTCCTGAAACTCAACTACCCTGATATTTGCATGTAGAGTATAAGAATATGTAAATAAATGAAAAACTAACTAACTAGTTAAATAAATAAATGAGGGGGATCTGTTTACTTGAGCTAGCTTCTGTTTATTAATAAAGACCTTGGTCGCAAATATACCATCACATTCCAAATGAGTTGCACCGCTATCCTCAGAAAAATACATTTGCTTTCCTTATGTATAAATGTGCAGCTAGATCCCAAAAAATAATTTTTAATATGAATAAATGCATTGTTGTATTGTTGTATATTACCATGAGAAAAATGTGTGTATACCTCTGTCTCTATCTACCTATCAATCTATCTATTTATCTATCTATATAATCATTAAGACTGCAAGCTTTTAAAGAAGGTAAGATATAGAAAAATGTTTTTGCAGGAGTAGCTAAAAATTCTCATGCATGTTCAAGAATGCTAATAGATAAAATGATAATGGGTGTCATAAAAAAACTCAGTTCTCAAAGATTCACTATGTACATATCCCCCATTTTCTTTACACTAAGTGAATACAAAGTCACCATTAATATGTATGGCTAAGGTTCTTTAAGGAATATTCTGAACACACCTTGCATATTACCTCTCTATCTCAGCAGCTGTTACTCTCAAAATCTGGCTCTCTCTGGAGCACCCTGTGTCACTCTCACATAAACACTGACAACATGTGGCAACCACCATAGCATCCCTTACTTCTCATAATAAAACACCAAAATGAAGAAACTTGTCCCATTGAAGGCGAATTGCTGAGGTACCAGGATATGTGAATTAAAGCATTTGACTTTCCATCTCTGTGGTTGACGTTCATTTTCTGCTATGTGTTGGGGTTTTTTTTCATCCCTTACTTCTCCCAAGGATGTTTAAGCCTGACCTCTCCCGCTATTTCTGTGATTAGTTTTCTCTTCCTTTCCTCACTCACACTAACTCTGGTTGATCTACCTCATCAGTCAGGCAGCTAATGATGCCCACTAACCATTATGTACCCCGGAAGAAGTTACTGACCTCTTGCCTGTTATTGAGTGATCAGTGTCCCCAGCTTAGCCTCACTCTGCCTGTTACAGACTCTATCCAACTTCCTAACTGCCCTGTCAGCTGTAGTGTTCACAGCTTACAGTTTCACTCAACTCAGAAACAGCCCAAGCGCCCTACTGAACACCCTCACCCAGCTATTATGATCAGAGAATTCTGCTCATTCCATCTGCATTCCAGCAACCGATGCTTGGTTATGTCTTTCTGCTATCCTATGTAGCCCCCAAAATGAGTCAGTGAGACATGTGCCACTATCTAGAAATGACTAGGATACTCTGTGGGATTCTGAACTGTGGAAGACTGTACTGAACACCCAAATCACATCTGACTTCTGTCATTTCATTGAGCTAATCTCACTGAAACCACTAACATAAAATGTATAATGTAAAAAAAAAAAAAAAAAAAGAAAACATAGAAGAACAGTTTTAGCAGGGTGATCATGTCCATTCCCATGCACTCCCCATGTATGGGTTGATGTCATCCACACCCTTATTTAAATATACTAACTCCATGATGGCACAACAACAACAGGGAAGAGGCAGTGTGTGAGAGATATATGCATACATAATATCCTTGGAGGCAAAAGTCTCACACTAAGTAAATTCGGACCCCAAAATCATAAGCAGTCACACCACACCTCAGCAAGCCCCTCACGATACATATAATCTATCCTATGCTGAGGTTCTAAAGATTAACTTGGCTAAATCTCCAAGACCTCCAAAACACAATACAGGCACAAAGCAGACTCAGCAAGTTAAGCCTATCTCCTCACGTAGCAGAAGGGGGTCTGAAACTCATAAATGATGGGCCTGTAAGGCAAGTATCTACCCAACCAAACATTCTAGCTATATGTGACACCATTGTACATTGAATGTTTTACCAGGCTGAGTAAGGAAAGAGCCATGGTTAGTCTCTTTTTTAAATTTCTCCAAGTCTTTTGGGTTTCTAATACCATGATAGGAATATACCCCATTCCTAAGCCAAAGTATGATTAGCAATCATCAAATTAGTATTGTTTCCATCTTTGATGTTAGCCAGAAGTGCTCTACACACCATCCACAATGTGCCCAGTAATGACTCCTTGTGCAATTCATATAGCGTTACATGGATCGGTAACATTTCTAAGTACGATTGCAAATTCTTTTATATAAGACCCGTTGTTCCTACTACTATTGGAACTGTCAGGGTATCCTTCATCCACATTGCTCTCATTTCTGCCTGCAAATCCTGGTATTTTATGACTTTGTGTCTCTCTGTACGCAAGACACTGCAGTCACTGGGTGTAGCAATTTCAAGGACCAATGCTACTTTTGTCTTCTTTTCATGGACTACTATATCTGGTTTTCTTGCATCTATTTTTTTGAACTGTTGGAAATGGGTGATCCCAAGTGATATAAAGTTCTTCATTTTCTATAATGCTTTGTGGCTCATGTTTTCAATGTTTTTCAGCTACTTCAATTTAATAATGTTGGCACAATCTTCAATACAGCAGTCTTGCCACATTATTATGCCTTTCAGTATACAGTTCTTCTGCCATTAGTATATCACAACCAGCAACAAGACATACCACTGTTTCTAATTCTGTTTTACAAAACCTACATTTGTCTGTTTCCCCCATGTGTTCAAAGGACATTGTAAACCAATGTGTACAAAGTCCACTATATTGGGCCATAATATTAACCTTTCATCTTTTGTTTTAAATTCACCTCTCCTTAACCATTCCTGCATTTGATCCTGATCAACTTGATGTTGTTCCAAGAGTTTTCTGTACTTTCGACTATATTTATGCATTTACCACATTTCTTGCCTTCTCATCTGAACCTTCACCTTATATTCTTTTAGTTTTCGTCACATTCACTTGAGGTCTGTTTCATGTCTACTTCTGGTTAGAGTTCCATTTTGCTTGACACCAATATGCTTCTGCTAAACTATGCAGGAAAGTCATCTTAGACTTGTTCTCCTCATGTTTTAAAACTTTCACTATGTCTAGGTCTTGTGAGGTCAAAAGATATGTATGCAGTCCTATGATTGCAGATTTATATATGTAATCAATATCAAGGAGGCCCATACCTCATTCAGAATGTAGAATATATAGTCTTGGTATACCTAATTTTTATGACTCATTTGATAAGCATGAAGCATCTTTCTTATTTTCCTGTCCAACTGATCGAACACCTTTTGGGGCCAGTCAATCACTCCAAAATTGTAAGTTAGGACAGGAAGAGCAAAATGGTTTATAGCTTCGACTTTGTTCCTAGATGTTATTGCTGTTTTCAGTATTAATTTTAGTCTTCTAAAATATGCTTACAAAGTTTTATTTGCATTTATTCATGCTTTATTGTTGATCCTTCATCAATTCCCAAAGATTTACACGATCCCTCTTGCTCAAGTTCTTTTATATCACATTCTTGTCCCAAACTGATGTTTTGTTGGTGCTGCATCCTTCTTTAAAGTTGCACACTACTCTTTGAATATCTTTCAGACTGCTTTTTTGTATTAATGAATTTGGCTTTCTCCTTTGGATATATATTGCACCATATCAGATCTCTCGTTCCTTCCCATGTCCATATTTCTTTTTCATATCTTTCAAAAATTTCTAGATTTTGTTCTTTATATTTTTGCACTTCCTTAGTTGCTTATTTTTCCAAATGGTCTAAGGTTTCTTGGTCTACATAATGTTTCTCATAAATCTTTTGTATTAATTTACACAAATTTCTCTTTGAAGCTTCTGACAGTTTTTCTTGTGCAAGTATTTTTCTTTCCTCTAATTTCTGACTTAATCTTTTTGTATATCTTCTGTCTGGAAATTCTAGGTTCTTGCATAACAATATGAATGCATAATGTCTTTCTTATCCTCAGTAGTCCACACTGTTATCTTTTTTGTGATTTTTGTGGACTACTACTTCCTTCTATAAAATGGGGCCATCCTCCACCTGAGCCTGGCCTAGTCCCATTGTAAGAATGTTTCTGTGTCTTGAGGATTCTACACTGTCAGTTTCTCCAGTCCTGACACCAGTAAGCCTACCAGGATTGAACACTTTTTATCCTGGGTTTTCATAGGTTCATAGGTTCATAGATTAGTACTAGGCTAACTGCCCTTGTGGGCCATTTTAAGCCTAGCCAATTATCCCTTGTGAGACTCAAACCCTGCAGCTTGTGCTTGTAAGGCAAACACCTTAACCATTAGGCCACCCTCCGTACCCAGTTATCTTTTTTTATTTTTAACCTACATCTGTCTATGATATATGCTATATAAAATACAGTCTACATATCAGTGTCATCTTGGTGAGGTTTTGTAAAAAAACAGGGTCCAGCTCATGAAGGTACTCATCAAGACTTGAGGATGAATTCAGTTCCAGCAATATTACTATCGTTTGCTTGCTGATTTATCATCTCTCCATTCATATCCCCTCTCCATTCAATTACTTGTTGGTCTGGTGTGATGATCTGTCCGATCATGCACACATTCAAGTTCTTAAACAGTAAGCTCCCACATAACTCTGTCACACTACATATATGTTGCAGTGACATGAGATGTACCTCCCTGGACTATAAGAAGAGAAACATGATGAAGCATTCAGACTGTGTGTCCCAGGTCTTTATGAGCCTAACATTAAGCAGCATTCTACCTTCTCTAAGGCGGGTGCCATTTGAAGGGGTTCACGTATTTGTTAGCTTGGGTGGATATTGTCGACAAACCATTCTACATCAACAAGAATGTCATGCATTTGTGCTATCTAGGGTTTTTATTATTGACTAAGACATTATCTACCCCGTAGTGCTTTTTTATGGATTGTCGACCTGATAAACCTGATAACATTAGAAAGCAAGCAAAGGAAAATTTGAAGGTGTTACTGATCAATGCTAGTAGCATCATCACCATCATTAATGACCCCTTTTTCCTATTTTTGAAATGGGATCAAGGTGCTGTTTCAACTGTTTCGATCTCTCTTGAGTCAATGCCACTCTCCTGATTTCCTTGGCAGTCAGGCATGCCTATAGCAGGTTTTCTCTCAAACAATCCATTGATCTCTTTGATGGCCATCCTCATTTCCTCTTGCCTTCTTCCTGACTATCCCAAGTCTTCTCCATCAGCTTGCCTTCTGCTTTTCTGCACATGTGCCTCAACTGTCATAATTTGCTCTCTTTGACCTTGGTGCAATTGGAGCTACTTTTGGCTTTGCTCTGATGCCCTCATTTCTTCATCTGACCCACAGTATGCACCCTAATGGCTATCTTAGGCTCTTCATTCCTATCATCTCTAGCTTCCTCAACTGGTCTACATTTACTGGCCAGGTTCTGTATTATATAGTAGTACTGGTCGCACCAATGTTTTGTGCACCTTTCTTTTCAGTTTCTTTGGCATTCTTCTGTCATATACTATACCTGACACTGTATGGCAGCTTTCTGCAGCCTCTGTGATTCTATCTTTGGCCCTCTCATTCAAACATCCCTTGTCCTTAACCACCGACTCCCAGATATTTCAGGATGTTAACTTGCTACACTAGTTTCCCTTCAGTCTTAATTCTCAGATTCTTCTGATTTCCCCTATTTACTGACATTATAACTGTCTTATATGTACACACTTTCATTCCACGTGCCTTCGGTTTTGCATTTTATTTCTCTATCCTTTGTTGAAGATTTTGTTCAGAGTCTACCTGTAATACCACATCATCTGCATACAGCAACTTTGTGATCCCCTCCAATCTGTTTGCTATGAAGTCCAGCACCAGTATGAACAGAAGAGGGTTCAGAGCTGAACCCTAATGTTCATCCACTCCCACTGGAAACCCCTTTGTGAGACTGAACACTGTTTTTACTTGAGTCTTTGGGTCTTTGCACATAGCCTATATGAATCCTACTGATGTTTCTGGGACTGTGAACCACTGAAGGACTGCCCAAATCAACTTTCCTGGTACCTTGCTATATGCTCTCTCCAAGTCTAGGAATGCCCAGTTAGACTATTTCCTCATCTCTGTCTTCTTGTCAACTATCTGTTTCACTGCAAACATCAAGTCAGTTGTGCTGCATCCTAATCTGAATCTTAATTGCTCATCTCCCCTCTTTCTTTCTCCTACTCTGTGCATTCATTTGTCAATCACTATTTCCATAACTTTCATGCAGTGTGACAGGACTTTTATGCCTCTGTACCACACACAATTGTGAATGTCCCCTTTGTTCTTGTAAACTGGCACCAGTATGCATATTCTTCAGTTATCTGGGATGTGTCTTTCTCTCTATACTGCCATGAGTACCCTCAGGAACCGTTTCTTCCCTATATCACTCATCATTGGGATCATACCTGCTGTGATGTCATCTGAGCCTGCTGGTGATGTCATCTGAGCTTGCTGCTTTCCATGCCTTCATTTTCCTTCATGCTGCTCTTACTTCATCTAGGGTGGGCTCCGCCTCTTGTTTCATCATCGTCTGTGTCTGGAGAAGTACAGCTTTTCTGGGGTTTTCTTCATTTAGAAGCTGCTGGAGTACTCCTTCTGTCTGCCTTTGATGTCCTGTGGACTGGTGCACAGTTTTTTTGGGCATTCCTTTTGAAGGGTGTCTGACTCGCTTCTTTATCCTTCCAACCTGATATAGTTTCTTTGTGCCACCTACTGAGTCACTTCCCAGAAGGTTTTAGTGTGCCTCTGATGCCTTTTTCTTTTTTTATTGCAACTCTTTTCTTAGCCTCTTTGTTAGCCAACCAGTGTGCCTTCCTAGCTCACTCCATATTTTCTATCTCCCATTTTTTTCCTGCACTTCTTCATTCTTGTGTTGGCTTCCTGGACTTATGCATTCCACCACCACCTTTCCTTATGTACCTTATTTCCATACTGGGCTTGGCTGCATATTTGTTCTGTAGTTCTCACACAGTCTGTTTTGAAGTGCTGCCATTCTTCTTCATCTCTACCTATTTCTTCTTCTTCTTCTTTTTTAGGTGCTAGAGCCCTGAGTAATTCCTTGAACTGTTGTGCTTTACCTCCTGTCAACTTTCCAGTCTTCAGCCACTGCTTGCAGCTGATTGTGGCTACCAATGGTTTATGCTGTAAGCCAACTGTTTCATTGGGGATGACTTTGCAATTGTTGATTCTACCCCAGTGCCTTTTCAGAGTCTACCTGAATTACATGGTGGCCACTTTTGTATGTGATCTTGTAACTGCGTCTCTTTCTGAACCATGTGTTGGCTGCTATCAAGCCATTTGTCAGGCATAAGTCCAAAATTACCTCTTCTTCTTTACTTCTGTTTCCCCACCAACATGGACGCAGGAAGTCCTCATACCCTGTTCTGTCTGTACTGATATTTGCATTCAAGTCACCTGTTATCAAAACAAATTCATGCTGCCTGCTTTATCTAATAGGTACTACAACCAAATGCCTGAATGCATTTTTTTCTGAATTATTACAACTCTGCTGCGGGGCATAGGCTTAGATTATTAATACTGCCCTATCATTAGAATGGAGTCTAATTGCCATGAGTCTTTCACTAATTCTGATGACATCAATCACTACCTTCTGAAGCCTGTCCCTCACTACAATTCACATATCTAGCCTGTCATCCTCCTGAGTAGTAGACTCTAGATCCCAAGCCAAGTGGCTTTTCTGCCATTGCACCTTGTCTCCTGGATACATAGGATGTTTGGCTTCCTCCTTACCATCATATCATCCACTTCCTAGCTCCCCCCTGTCAGTGAACTTAAGTTGAATGTATAATTCTTAGTGCATGTTTGGCAAGTAGTTTGGTTTTACATCCAGCTTTTGCTCAACAGAGTAACTGGACACCCTCTGGCCAATAGCTTATTGGCCCTGGGTTGCTTGGCTTTATGATGATATACCCCTCCCACTGTTAGCAGAGCTCCTTGGTGTAGGTCTTAGGAGGCCAATTGCTCAACCTACTTATTACAGGCAAATACCTATGCCTATTTGGTGACATTAATCAACACAAACAAATCGCTTAGAGTCATATTTTTTGCACTGTTGAGTGGCTAGCCCTGTCATGGCATGCAGTCTGTGATCAATGTTCTCCTATCTTGAGGATATTGCACATCACAGTAAATGTCCAAAATTGTTGGTTTATACAATCCTTCCTCTTGTTGGGCACCATCTAGAGTATGTGCCGCTGCCCACAGCTCCATTCTTGTGTGAGTTTGAGATGGAAAAACTCAGCATGTTTTTCAGAGATAAGAGAAGCTCCAAAGGGACAACATGCAAACATGAAAAAGGTATTAACTGGAGATCAGGGCTGAACTTTGAATTTTGTGCATGGGAGGTGAAGACCTTAATGATTCTGCTAACTGGTGTGCAGAGAAACCTTATCACTTGAATGAGTGATAATGAACAGAAAATTCCACAAAATAACCATAGACATTAATTAATACAATTAATATAATTATCTGTTTGCATAGTTTGAGGCCATTGACGTATGTTATCTTTTTAATTGTTACATTTATATTGACATTTTTCCTTATTTATTAGGTATGCATTTTCTCGTACAGTACTGATCTCCTTATATTGTTCTCCTTAGTGGCATGGCTATCTCTAATTTAATAATCAGAGGAGAGATATAAAGATTTCTCTTCATTTTTCAAATGCCTGCTAATGAAACACATTATACACAATACTTAGAATTATGTTATCCCTCACAGGCAGAATAAGTTCATAACACCAATATAGCCTTATATCACTCCATGCTCAGTCCCAAAGCCCACTGTTGCTTGTTTCCTGCATTCCACATCAGATGCTCAGTCTACAGTTAAATCTATGGTCTTTTGCATTCTAAATTAACCCACGAGATGGACAATGAACACCACAGAGATGGTTACTTTGTCTGCTATTTATCTAAGTTCCCACATTAATTATATGTACACTCCATGCACTGCTTTTAGCTCATTTTCAGTCAGATCATTTGCCACTAGCAGTTTTCATGCAGTTTCTGCAGCATAAAAGTGCATTTTATTTTTGCAAAAGACTTCTGAATGGGTCTTTGAACTTCATATATTCCTTCACTGCACAATGGTAGGGGAAACAGCAAACACCAGATAAGAAAAATGTATTCCTGCTCTGTCTCTGTTGCACTTCAGTGTAACAAACAACTTAACTACAACTGCACTTCAAACTTTACCATTTTCTACTATCCAAAAACACAGAAAAAAAATAAAAATAAACACAATCACATAACTTTAAAACACCCATAAGAGCAGAGCCCACCACTACCAAAAATAATATAAGTAAATCCAAGCAAAAATGGATTTCATTTCAAGATTCTAGTTTTGACTTCAATGGGTACTACAAAACTGGACTTGAGAGAAACAGTTTAATCAGCTGGAACTACTTCTTCAAAATCTTGCAAAAAATATATGACTTCTGGCTCAGTCATCTAATTCTGCTATTTGTATACTCATCACCACTTCAGGACCAGATGATACATGTTCTGTCTTTTGGACCTGCATTTAGCATGGGGGAAAATACAAAGTTACCTGTCAAGATCTTCTGCAATAAGACCACCCATCAAGGCCTCCCACAATATATTTCCTTGATATACAAGCATCTGGTATCAATATAAAATCAAAGCTTTGAATTATAAACAATATATACACGGATTGCATGTATTTGTAGGAAGATCTGAAATAAGTCGTCATTACTCATCATAAAAAATATGGACTCTGCTGCTTACTTAGCAAACAATGTGAACAGTCCCATGTCTGAAATCATCCCAGTGAATGAACAAGCCAAAGGGTTTGTGATCACCCCCTTACCTTCTCTGGTACAAGATGTGGAATACAACTGTTATGTGTGGCATTGCAAGCCACGATCATTAACTGTAGACTATAAAGTTTTGACTTATAGCTATAGATGCTGCATGATAACAGTAATCCTGTCCAAACTATGATACTTTAAGCCAATTATAGTTGCATAACTTGTCAATGACCCAAGTGTATTTAAGCTATAATATAGGATGCTGTGATATCTCAACCAGTTTAAATAAGAAAATCCAATACAGTGGAGAGTCTAGATTTTCTGACATTTGATCATATAACACTCCCTAGCCTTTCTCTTGCTACTGACATTAAAGGTTCTGCAAACACCACAGACAAAATGGGCATGCAGATAGTCTGCAAAGTCTCCCAAATACTTCATGTAATGGCCCTTTTTAGATTACATTATCTTTAAGAAAACAACAACAAAATGAATAGCTATTCAGACATTTTCTGTGAACTACATTAAATAATGCAAAAATGACCCATTTATAGTATTTTTCAAGTGATGAAACCTTTTGGTATTAGAATAAATTACATTAGATGACATTTACTATGGGTAAGATTTGATAATTTATATATAAACATCTTTGTGAGAAAGTAAATTAAATCTTTTATATGTACCCTAAACTGTATCTCACTAAATGAAAAGTTATGAAACAGAAAATGCAGTATTCCATATATGTACAGTAAGCCATGTGTATATTACTAGAACATTTTTTGAAGTGATACGTATTTCTGATGTTAAGCAACTGTTTTTTTCTTACATTTTTTTGAAATAATGTAACTGCTGTATTTTAGATGCCTGCATGTCATAACATATTGTTAGTCATTTTATTTTAGTAGGATTGTACAATATTTTAACAAACAAATAAATAAATACATAAGGAAAGGAGAAAGAATGCAATATAAAAAAAGGAAGAATAAAACATGAAGGAAAAGCTAAGCAGGTGGGAAGAAATGAGCTGTATCTGCTGAAGCAATCACTGCAAATACTAATTGCTTAGTATGCAAATTAAGTGGGTGGTTGTTTAAATGCAAATAATGATGTCAGACTTGCAAAACTGACAAGAAATTATAAAACTGCAGTATGATAACACCACAGTTAGAAACAATGTAAGTGGCATACCACAAATCCAGCATGAATCTTGTGATGAAGACCACAGAAATTAATTCAAATGCATCAACAAAGTATGTAATAACATTCTGTACAAGTAATACAACTAAAGTGCATTTAATACTGCAGAGTATAGTATTATATTATAAATAAGGGTACTGTAGCTTCAGGAAAATTATTTCCTTGAGAAATAACATTTGGTTTAATAAATGGCTTGGTTTTCTATTGTTTCTAATTTTGCATAGTATATAAAAGTAGCATCCCAAATTCCTCAGTGATGGCTTGTGTCTGATGTGTTATAGATGAGGAAATGTGTTTCCCATTTGTAAGTGCATCTGCAGTATGTTGCCTCATGGCTGCCAGCAGTAGCATATTCTTGGTTATATGACTTTAGAGAAGAGATGTCACGACGTACAGAAGATATATATCATTATATAATCTTCAGCTCAATCTTGCAAATGCTGCAAACTCCTAGACAGTTCAGGGTACCTCTGAAATCTGAGCTGAGGTAAGGAAAGTCAAAATTCATCAGAGACTGGTTGTACCTCTCATGGCTTTGTCATACACAGTGGTACATTTTAGGAGCATCACTCACATGAAAGGGTATTGACTGAATAGGTAGTAGCACCTAGGAGATTAGGAAGAAATGTGGAAAAAAGAATCATACGTTGGAACGCTAGACTCTGTGGATGGGTCAGTTTTTCAAAAGTCACATCATAAACTGATATGCCCCTGAGGAGTTTACTTAATCCATTGGTTTCAATTTCTGCTTGTTACAGTTAGATTTGACCAACAGAAACAGTACTGAGACATTATGAATTAAAAACTGGCAGTGCTTAAACACTTCATGAGATTATTACTGAAAAAAATAATTCTTTATTGCATATAATTCTCTGGACCAAAACAGCTAGGAACACTGGAATAAGGTGGTACATTTTCTCAAAAGAAATATTACTTGAAAGCTTCAATGGGAAAATTGCTTAATTTTGCAATATACATTTGGCATACTTAGCACTAACTAATTCTGCTCAGTATACTTCTAGGGATCTAACTAACTTTGAGAGACAGACTGTACACTTCATGAAAAATGTAATTATAGATAGGAAAGATAGTAACATAGCACAATATCTGTGAAGTCTGTATTATATTTATACCATTCTGAGATCAATACCGGTGTATTTTAGGTCATACAACTCCATTCGTGCAACTTGTACTTGAAAACTAGGGGCATAAAGGTTGTGCCTTTGAAAGGTGAAATCAATATAAACACAGGATGATGTTTAGTGCAGAATTTCGTTAGAAACAGACCAAAACCATTTTATATTTTTACCAAGAAAAAAATAGTGTATATTCAGTTTATGCTCATTACTCCCAGTCAAGGGTTTCTGCAAATCTATCACAAACAACCCTTGTGCCTACATTCAATCATTTGTCGAGTAAGAATATTATACCTTCAGTCCATTATGGCAAGGGTTGAAATCAGGGGCATAATGAAAACTTGCTTCTCTAATTTTGATTATAAACAATGACAGATTAAAATGGGTCTGCCCCCACCCACATTAACACATTCAGCTTTTTTCTTGGTTAACACATTCCTAAGGGACTTGGAAGAGAGTGGGTGGTTGGAACTCATTCCTGAATTGAGGTAAAATCATAATTTATTAAGCATTGATCAAAATAAATTTATGTAAGTGCTACAACATTTAGCAAAAAATAACTGACAAACTGACACATACTTTTCTCACATTTTGAACGCTAAATGGCTAAAGTACACAAGATAAGACTATAAAAATATAATAATCTCTAAGCCAATTGTAAAAACAAAAATCCATCAAGCCCATTATATTTTAAACTTGACATCACAAAATTGCTTTAATGCTTTAAATAGCAAGCATTTAGGACCATAATGATGCATTTGGTGAGTGTTTCTTACTTTTTGACACAAATTACTTTGTTTTATTTGATTTTTTTAAATGCAGCTGGTAATGGGAGATGCATTATGCATTGTAAAATGCTATTACATGGTGTGAGTTGCAAGTACCTGAACATGTGTTTGAGTAAATGTGCTTAATCTGGGAAGGTTTAATCTAATTTTTATCAACAGTCCGCATGTCTCAGGCTGTGAGCAGAATGTTAATGTGACCTCATTAAACAACTACTTGGCTGGAGGATGAAAATGGCCACCTAATATTAGAATAAATAATGCATTATTTTGTTTTCTTGGCTACTGCTGCATCAGGCATCTGGGGAAATTAAAAAGGGTTAGCTTGTGTCATTCAGTCAGAAAGGCCAGAAGTAAAAAGGAATTCACAATTAATAGTAGTATTTTCCTGTGATTTCTAAAAAAATAAACCCTATTAATAAGAAAGTACTTGTCCCTTCTGCTTCAGATGACAAACACAGATAAGATTCCCAAGAGATATTTTGTATGAAAGATTTATAATAACATTCTCCTAAATTGCCCTAAAAACACATTGCTAGTACAAAAAGTCTTTGCAATTTAAAGAGACACTAAACACTAAATGGTGACCTACCAGCAGAGATAGGAGCAGAATTCAATCAAATGTGAACTTTAAACTGAAGTCACAGTGGGAACAAAGCCTTCTTTTCCCTCCTGTTTTATGAATCATGAAGCTGATGCCCTGCGTCTTGCTATCTGTAAGCTATTATTAGACTCCTCACTAACAAACAGTGATGCATAGTGCGCACACACACACACACACACACACACACACACACACACACACACACACACACACACACACACACACACACACACACACACACACATACACACACACACA